>NW_010972775.1:3116678-3125783 GCF_000737465.1 Haliaeetus leucocephalus
TCCCAATTTTCTTTCCCCCCCCCCCCCCCAGGATAAATAAGGCAGTTCTGTGCTTTGCCAGTTTTGTTCTGTTGTTTCTGACACGGCATGGCATGTATACATCGTGGGGGCGGGGGGGGAGTTGTTTGGGGTTTTTTTTGAAAAAGGCACCTGAATCATGTTAGAATTACTTTAGTGTTAACTGTACAAACTTCCAAACAAAACTTTATAAACAAAAGGAAATGCTGAAGTCATGGCAGTTGTTCATCAAAACTGTTGGTACCAAGTGAGACTGAGTGTCAAGAAAGTGGTAGTGTGCCCATTTAAGTTAAGATACAATGACTCATCTTAAAATTGTTTAGTGTTCCCATATGCCTCTGTAAACCTGCATGTGTGGATCCAATTCAGACTCCTACTCCTTCAGAAAAACATGAAGCGTGCCTAGGTCATACTGTGATTGACTGACCTGCTGCAAAATCTGCTGGCATTGGTCCTCATCAGTAATTGTGTGTAATTTGCATTGCTTTCAGGCATAATGTTGCCCTAATTGAACCATAAGCCAAATTATATACAAGCAAGCACTGAAATAAATGATTTAAAAACCTATATGACAGATTGAACAGCTGTTTTTTTATATGAATCACAGTTGTAAATCACATTAGTTACATCATTGAACAATTGAATTTAAACTAGTCTGAAACAAGTTACCTGTGCAGGCTAAACTGACTTTTATTCCTATATGTCTTGATACAGATTTACTTGTAAAGATAACCAACATTCTTGGATGGGGGGGGGGAATGAAGCTTGTGCTACGCTGCAGAAAATTCTTCCCTTTAAGCATTTAAGAGAATGATGTGTTGGCTAGACCTTCTTACTGTAACTTGCAAATCTAAAGAATATGCATGCTTAGTTAATGCTCAGCCCTAAGAGTACATTCCTTGCACATAATTCCTGTTGAATGTGATAGGGAAAAAAAAAATCAATTCAGAGCTAATCTTAGTATTGTACAAATGTTTAGCTACACCAAACTTTCTGTGTGTGTAAGCAACAGTTTACAGTGAAACATACTGCCTAAAAGGTTCTAGTAATATTTCCTCCAAAATGGGCATTATAAGATGCCTTTTGGGGGATAAGTGATGATTCTTGGATGTCATCCATTTCTAACATATGTACTTGACAGCGTCTTGACTGATCTGCAGTAGCTTTAGGAGCTATTCCAGTAGCTGTTGCTATGTACCATGTAGTGCCATCAATGTTTCTCAGAAAGCGTGGGGGGACTGGGACTGAACAGAGCGCTTGGTCACTGTAGGGTAGAATAGTCTGCCAAAAGACCTCATCTTTGATACTTTACCTGTGCTTCAATCAGAATGGGAAGAGCAGCTGGTATGACTTACATCCTTGTGGTCCCAAGTGGAATGAGTTAACCCAGATGGTTATCCTGGTTTTGGTTTGGAACTCTGAAGGCGTAGGAGGAAGTGGAAAGGTGAATTCATGCTCTAATGGAGAGCCTTTAACTTCATGGAATGTCTGCCACAGTGTCATAATAAAAGCAATTTCCTTCCTGAGATACATTGCAAAGCTACTTTGTCTAAAATCTCATGGAAGGTAGCTCCTTGGTTTTTTTTTCTTGTCCATTAGCTGCAAGCTAGCAACATTTTTGCAAAAGTCAAGTTAGAATTTTAAGAAGCTGTACCACTAAAGTATGCTAATTTCAGATGATAGGGAGTTACCTTGGTTTCCTGAATTGCGATCATTGGAAGTGAAATTATTTTACCTAGACCTGTACTACTTCTCTTGGTGTGCTAATGCAGATGCTTTCCTAATACTTCACAGGTGGAGGATGAAGTTGATCGCAGCATTCAGAAAGTATATAATGGGTACAATGGGACAAATCCTGATGCAGCCAGTCGTGCTATTGACTATGTACAGAGGCAGGTGAGACTGTGAGACAGTCCTTTGTGTCCTTAAAACACAGGTGCTATGTTGCTCTACTCCTTGTGTAGCATATCTTCCTCCCTTCTGACAGATCTAGGAAACAGCTGATTGGTCAATAAATAGCTTAAAACAGTTAAAATTAGTAGAATTATGGCATTGTTGATGGGGAGATGCATTTTGTGTAATTGGCTACCTATGAATCATAGTTTGGATTCAAATATTTAGTACTTGCCTATCTTTCTGCAATGGAACATTGTAGAATGTTCTCATGTCTGCACCAGGTTTATCTAGAACATGCTGGGGGAAAGAAGTTCTTGATTCTAGCTGAAAGCTAGTGTTGCAAGCTTGTGGATTCAAGGCTAAAACAACTGATCAGACTTACAGAAGATTCAGGGGCTTTCAGTATTCTTACAATTGCATCAATATAAAAAGTTGTCTAATATTTACATATTAAATGTCTAATGCATTTAAGTCAGTCATACTACTAATTAATACCTTGCTTAAAATCCGTCCTGAAAGGGAAAAAGGAGAAGAAGCTGGTAAATTGACACTTACGTAGTACCTTTGAGGCTGCACTGTACACAAGAAAACTCCAAGCACTACAACAGAGTATGAGCTCTCAGCAGAATGGAACTGTATTTATTTTTAATTGGTTCATTCCTGAAGGCCTTCTACATGGCCACACAGGCATGTGATTATACGAAATGAACTTTAATTCTGCACCACAGCTCTGTGAGGAGAGCGAGAACTATGTCCAGAAAACAAAAGGGGTTTTTTTCAAGCATCTGTTGTAAGCTTTAAGGATAGAGCTGTTCTAAGCCAAAAATAAAGCTTTTGTCTTGTCTGGGAGGCATGAGAGAAAAGTGGGTTGTCAAATATGCCCCAAGAACTGGAATTTCAAGTCTGTATTTTGTAGGGAGTATCTTAAATGATTTAAGGCTATAGGTCCCTTTACAATACGCTCAGTCTATGATATGCTTAAGTAACTGTCAAATAATTTGTGTTACTCAAGTAACCAAGGTAGCCTAATCTTTATATACTTGTGTTCTTGGTATTGCAATTAGAATTGCTTTCTCATCCCACTCCTTGACTGATAAACACATTGGCTCTTTACCTGCATGTTTTTTCAGCTGCGCTGCTGTGGGATCCATAACTATTCAGACTGGGAGACTACTGTCTGGTTCAAACAAACTAAAAATAACAGTGTGCCACTTAGCTGTTGCAAAGCAGCCCTCAGCAATTGTACTGGCAGTTTGACCCGCCCAATGGACCTTTATTCTGAGGTAAGACAGCTGAACTATGAACTTATGTAGCCATGTGCTTTTGCTGACAATTGTTTAATTTTCTTTTTAGTGGGAGCATGAAGTCTTGGGTGTATTTGCTTTAACAGGAAATAAATAGATGATAAGGATATACTAAGTAATTACTTTTTTAGTGTTTGGTTTATCTTTCTGCCCTGTTTGATGCTTTGGGGGTTTTTTTTTGTGTGCCTAAAAGTGTTTGCCAGATGGATATATAAGAAGTCTACTTGTTTCAGGGGTGTGAGGCTCTGGTTGTAAAGAAGCTTCAAGAGATCATGATGTATGTCATCTGGGCAGCACTAGCATTTGCTGCTATTCAGGTAAGAGTAATCTTTAGCTGTAAACTCTTTCTCAGATGAAACTGCTGTCCAGGTTACTACAGGTATGCACAGGATGGTGACAGCTTTAGTCCCTACTTGGTCTGGGGGGGTAAATGCACATCAGTCAAAAGGATCTAAACACTTTAACACAGAACTTTTCAACCATGCGTGATCTAAAAACTACTGCTATGTGGATGTATGTTCTGTTAGATTTGAAGATAGCTGAACAGTCAATGTTACATGCAGTAATCTACTAGAATGTAAATGGTAAATTATTTCTTGAAAACCAATTATCTTAAGTATTAAGTATCGTGAATGTGCTCTGATGGCATTTAACACTTGAAGAGTTTCCACAGTATTTGATTTCCAACAGCTCATACTGATGTTTTAAAAACATGGCATGATTTAAACATGCTTCGTGGCATACAAATAATGTCAAGACCACCCAGGAGATACACCAGGGGTTTTGATAGCATACTCTGCTCTTGTTCAGCTGAGCTTTGCATTGTCTTGAAGATTTCTTGGTTTCTGGACTTAAGCAAAAAAAGAGGTTCTAAACTAGAGACCCTGCCTACTTAAAACTGGGGACAGGCTGTCTCCCACATAAACCTTAATTGTTACAGTTACCCTGGTCATAAAACGTAACTGAGGAAATAAACTGATGTGTGTCTCAGTATTTATTTAGATTTAAAAAAAAAAGACTAGGACTGTCTTTTAAACGTATCTGTAAAATTGGAATTTTGAATGCTGATCAATTTGGCAGGCTTAGTACATTCATCACACTATTTTCAGACTGTCCCAATGTTGTGGCCTCTGAGAAATGTAGTACATATGCTGAATCCCAAGAGACTTGAAAATTAACTTTGAAGTTACTTTTGTGCCCATAATAGCATTTGAATTCAGAAAACATTGTACCTGTTGAGTCAGGCAGTTTAGGCATTTTTGTTTTCAAAAGCAGCTTTTGAGCTGTATTGTAGATTTGAAGGTAGATAATCTTTTGCAAACAGTCTTGTGAAAATATGGTTAAATTTTTATTTCAATGCTACAAGGATATAATCATAGATAATGCTATATATAGTAATAACGTTGAACTGTCCAGAACCAGATTACTTCAGCTATGGAACTTCGAATTTGGTGAGATCTGTGCTCAGTCTTCTGAAGGAAAGTATTTTTTTAATTGCCATTCTTAAAACTCTAACTGCTAAAGCAATACTTAGTCTCCTTGAACACTGAAATACCTTCATTAACATTATACAAATGTATTTACCACAACCATGATTACTGTGGGAGATTTTTTTTATGTAGGAAAAAAAAAAAGTATGTTATGAGGCTGGGTGACCTGAATCCCAAGAGGTGGCATTATTCCTGGCTTTGGAGTTTGGAGGTTGATTAATGAGGTCTGCCCCAAAATGCAGCACAGTTGTAATCCTGTCTGGGGTTGGGCCAGAATTTCTGACACGTGCTTGCAATGGAAATGTGGCTGCTTGTATCCTTCTGTTATTCCTGGCTCATCAATTCTAGGCAAGCATGTTAGTTGTATCCCTTTTGCAGTAGGTACTCTTTGATTTGTCTTTGTGTCAGTAATCAAGCTATTGGCAGAAAGTACATACCTTATAAACAGTTTGTCAAGAAAATAAGAATGTCAGAGAAACTTCTTTGCTATTGCTGTGGTATAGCATTTTGAAATCTTTTTGCTTAAAGTTAAAACAAGCTACATGATACCTGTTCAAAAAAAGAATAGAATAAAAATAAATATAGAATACAGCATGTTGGGAATACCCTTGAAATTTCTGTCTAGTAACACTCACTGAGTGGTATTCACATTTAAGTTTATCAGAGGTCATATTGTATATTTGCTCCACAGTTCAAATGGTTGTAAATTTATATGTTTCTAAAAGGCGTTACTTTCACTCAAGTTGATACTAAACAGTATTCGAACTGTTCTGTTATATAAGTTATGTCCTCTTATTTGTAATACAGAATTTAAGTACGTACTTAGCCTGATTTATCTGCAAAATAGTTTGGGGGCTGATTGAAATGGAGGTAAGAATGTAAACTTTGGCAAATGACCTGTAACCTAGGTCATGTCCTGTAAACTTAGAGGAGTAATTATGTTTTTCTTAAATTTTTGTGAATTTTACTACCTTTCCTATGTTCACTGCATAGAGTCCACTCTGAACTGTTATTTTGTACGTTATGCAATAAGGCTGTCCAAAGTTTATTACTTCTAATAGCTTACGTGGAACAAATGTAGCCTTCAGTACTTTCTTTAAAATGAAAAGACTGAGAAGAGGAGAATTTTTGCAAGACTTGGAATTTGTGGAAAGCTTAGTCTTTTCTGCATAGAAGTAATTTTTGGTATGTTCATGTTTCAGTTACCATGGGGATCTTCCAGTGTGCAGTAATTCCCTGGTCTCAACCACAGTGACAGTACAGAACTGTTAATAAATAGGAGGCAAACTGAGGGGAGCAAAGGCATTACAGTGCAGTAGAAGTCCTGCTTGATCAGCTGCAGAGTTCATTCTTAAAGATAGCTTTTATAGTTAGTGGTCATTTACAAGGTACCGAGCTTGGTGTATATATATAGCCAGTGAGCTTTTTTGTAGGGGAAAAAAAAGGCAAATGGGTTTGGTGAAAACAAATGGAATATAGTTACTGCTAGTAGGCAGATTTTAAACAAACAAACAAAACCACAAACAAAAGAAAACCACACAAACCCCAAAACAAACCTTCTGACTGTGGGAGATGTGTCTAAACTTTTCTGAAAGTTGAAGAAGAGGGGGATGCATGGATCCTTCCTCAATACAGACTTCTAAAATATTTTTGTTCACAATGTTAAGTAGCAACTGAAGAGAAACAGAATCAAATGCCTTTAGAAAAAGTTTTAGAGTTGCTAGTGTATTTTAAAAAATTACTTACTAAACAATTTCTGTAGAGAGAGTTGAAATACAGGGATTACTTCTGTGTTTACACTGAATTCTAGGAATATGCTCACTGGCTTCCTAGACATTATAAATGGTTTAAATAGTAACTCAAAAGTTGATTACATGAGTTATTACAGTACCTGATCGTTTCAGATTTTACACCACTCTATTTAAATTGAATGTCTTGAGTGAGTCATTGACCAGGATTATCTTTGTGTGAATAACTGTAAATGTGATGGAATTGCTTTTATGTATTTGAAATTCATGGCTAGAATTATAGCAAATGACTAAAGGAGATGTCTTTCTGGCACACTCTTGTATCATTGTTTTGAACAGGGAAAAAGGTGAAGTTTCTGTACTTGCAGGCTGCAAGCCTTCTTCAGAGTTCTGTAGCCTCTGGCAACTACCATGAACTCTCACATGTCACAGCTCACAAGTCTAACTTAAGGGGTTTTTAACTGTGGATATTATCTCCTCACTTAGAAGGGCTCTGTCCGTGAGGAGGCATTCTCTCATGTAACTCTGTTTTTTCCTTACTCTGACATGAATATAATGTATATTTGGGAGTTAATCTGTGAACTGGAACCACGCAAGTACTGATGGAAAGTATAGAAAGGTGCTGTTTTTACCAACAGGCTGAAGTGCCATACTCTAGGTTACTCTCCATATGCTTTTTTGAACCTGAGCTGGTTTCTGCTATAGATCTAACGCAGATAATGCACTCCAGACAAAGAATATTATTAATCTTTACAGCTTGTTCCTTTCTAGGAAATTAAAAGCTCATACTAGAATTTCATCATGCCTCTTATTAATCACTGCTTATTTAGACTTAGGATTTTTGAAGCATTCTCTCTTCAGTCTTTCAGCAGACTTGAGTACTATGTTGCATGTACCATCATCATTTAGTTGTTTTAAGACTTGTTACACATGTGATCTTTGCATCAGGCTTTATTAACAAAAAGCAAGTAATTCTCCTTTTGCCCAGTGCTGTGTTTCACTGGGTTTTTGCTGTACGAGTGAAGAAGCTTTACATTTGGCTGTCTGCTCACTTATTTCATTCTTGTTTGCTTTTCTGTTCAAGGTGGGGTTTTGGGGTGGGGTTTTTGTTTGGTGGTTTTAGAAACTTATTTACCTTCTGGGTGATGCTTTATAATCCGGAGCTATGACAGGAGCCCCATGAAATATTTGCATCTGTGAATAAACTTCCATGCATATGACCAAATCAGTACAATCTCTTACTGTACTAGAAGCTATTGCCAATTACTGTCAACCATAGAACACAACACTACCTGGTTTTTTTTAGTAGGTGCAGTCTTAGTCTATCTTCAGGAAACGTGCAACTTCTGTAAAATATCATGCCCTACATCCATGATGACATTCACCTGATTTAAGTCTTGTAAATGTATACAAGGTGATCAAACCTTAAATTCCTGGCAAACTTGCCAGAACCATCATGGTACTGTGAATTCTAACAGCAGGAAAATGTCTAGAAGTGAATAATTCACATTGGACTTAAGCTTTCTAATATGACATGTTAACAGGGATTGAGCATTTGAAAGAGGTTTCAATGGTGAAGTAGGTTCATAAAACTAAAGTTTTGCTCTTTTTCATCACGGCAATTAGAGGCTAATGTATTTGAATTTCACTTTGATTTTTCATACTAGATACAGTATCTAAATCTGTACCTTTCATAAAATTAGTAATTTCTTCTATGTGAATTGTTGAGGCAGAATACAACTGGCTGACAAAAAAAACTTCCATTAAAGGTGTCCAAGACAATCTTGTAAGAAAATAAGGCTGGAATTCGTGGCCCTTGCTTTTTGCAGCAGGAAATGACGCTTTTTCAAGAGCAGTGCATTTGTTGCCATTTACCTTATGGACAATTACAGTCTTGCAAAGCATGCTGACAATTTCTTTGCTGAGGTTAAATCTCTTGGAAGTGCCTTCTTTGTACTCAGCTTGTTTTCTTGTTTTTTCTCCATAGCTTCTGGGCATGTTGTGTGCCTGTATAGTACTATGTAGGAGGAGTCGGGATCCTGCCTACGAACTTCTCATCACTGGCGGAACCTATGCCTAGAAGAGAATGCGAACATGCAGTTCAGTCTTATCTCATCTATGTGGAAGGTGAATGGGCCAGGTCTACTGCAATAGCTTTCTTGCCCTAAGCTTAGTCAAAGCACACCTTTCGCAGATGAGGACAGCAGTACTGTACACTGGTGATGGGCAAAACAGCTCAGCTTTACACACACCCATATAATTACCTGTGACTTTCACTGTTTTAGCCAGCTATTCATGTATCTAAATGTTTTAGTATACTAGTAAACTTTCTAATTTCAGAACCATTTGCAAGTTAAGTGTAATTTGGTTGATATGAAAGTCAAAGGATGTGTGCCTACTTTGGTAGATTACCTCTAAGCATTAACTGGCTGATTGTTGCATATAGAGAGAGGATTTATTAAACCTTCACTACATGGAACTCTTTTGGCCAAAGTTGTACAAAGGAAGCCAGCTGTATTTAATTTGAGGAAAAAAAATATTTTAATCTTGCCCTTCACCAGTGTCACTTTTTAAAAACACTTAAGTGAAGTCCAGTACACTTTATATATAAAAATTGTGGGGGGGGGGGGGGGGGGGAAAACCAAAAAA
>NW_010972775.1:3125793-3185304 GCF_000737465.1 Haliaeetus leucocephalus
GGCCAGTGCAGTCTTAATCATTGGAGGGGTGGGGGGGGGGGGGGGAAACAACCAACAAATTTTAGGATCATGTGACTGCAGTTTTGACCTTCAGAGATCAAATGTTTCAAACATTAGTGGTTTAAAATACAAGCTGGCTTTTCAGGAGTATAATGTATGCACTACTGTTCTATAATGAAATATTTCATTTTTCTATGAAGAGCGGTTTTATGTGTTGAGTGAACTGTTAGACTGTAGATCTTAAATTGGTTTGGAAACAATGTAGCCATGTAGAGTAGCAAAGTAGTATGTGAAAGTGATCTCAACTGTAAATAGTAAACCTGATTAAATAAATCTCTGTATATCCTCCCTACAAACATGTCTTGTTTTCTGTTTAAACAATTCCATTGTATTTGTTCAAATGGAGTCCTGGTGTGCTAGAAGCATAAGCTTTAGTATGAAAGCACTGGTTTTAAGTGGCTTCACTTAAATAGATATGTATTTAAGGTTTGGTGGAATCTTGATTGTATCATGTTTGTTCTTTTTACTTGAAACAATACTAAATAAGCACAGCACAACAAACTTGGTTGAACTTTATGGAAAGTTAACATCGTGTGAATACAAAGAATCTGTTGCCTCTCAACAGTGGGGGATGAATAGCCGTACTATAACTGCTGTATGCTAATTATGCATTAATGTGTCTTACGTTATTCAGATGGTTAGTCACTGTTCTGCTTTCCATGGCTTCAGTTGCCTTGTTCTTTTGCAGAAGCCAGGAATGTTCAGAATTTCTACTAGTTGCTTATGTGCTTTATCATGCAAAGTAGACATGCTCAGCCAAACTGACATCAGCATAATTTTCACAAACACCCAAGGAAACATCACTCGGGAAAAGATAATTCTAATATGTGTAGTCTCTTAAGGCCAATATATCTTGTGGAGGATTTAAGTTTCTTAGAGTTGTTACACTGCTGTAGAAATATACTTTTTGGAATTCTATATTAATTCCTAAAGGTGGGTTAGATTTTCATTCTTAGTATGGTATGTGGCCTAATAACCTGAAAGGCCTCCTGGGACTCTGGCGTTAAATTTCCTGGATGCGGTAGCAAGCCTGCTAACAGAATCTACTGTCAGAAGTGTTGATGAATTTAAGGATTATCTGCATCATATTGTATTGCATATTGTAGATATGCTTGATAAGATCCCGGACTAATAAGATTGAGACGACCCTGACTTGTAAGAATCAGACCAGGGGAGGTTTTAAAACAGACTTCTGTGTTGCACAAAAGAAAGCTAAGGATGCTTCAAAAAAGTAGTCAGCTCTTACTAGCTACAACGCAGAAAGAAGCTTCCCAGTCAAGAGCCCTAACATAGCTCTCTGAAGTGAGGATAGTTACGGAAAAATGATAGTGCATGTACTTGTTAATCTTGCTGGAAGACATGGGTTTGTAACAGAGATGACTTGGCAGTATAGCAGCAAGTACTTGCTTGTAGATCAGGCTAAGTATCTGCTTGCTTTAGAAAATGCAGAGAATTCATGCAGGAATGTGGAAGCTTTTTCTGAATCAGTTCGATAAATATTTTACAGCTTTTTTTTGGCATAAAACAATCTAAACAAAGCCCAACCAAACTTTTAAGTGTTGTGAATTAGTTGTTTCTAGGAACCAGTGGCCTTCTTGCATTGCATGATTTGTCAGTAGGTCTTGGATGTGTTGATAGAGTTATGGTGTTGTGTGTTTAAAAAAAAAAAAAAAAAAAAAAAAACACAATCAAACACACACAAACTTGCAAGGGTCTAGTACAATGCATTTTGTATGACTCACTGAAGTTGAGAGCAAGTGGTATCTCCTTAGTAGTCAGACATGAATGTATGAGCTGACTGGTTTTACTTGTTACAGTCTTTGAATGATGCTGTATCGTAAATGTGCTTAGGGTTGCTGTGTGCTAATTAGTGTAAACAGTGGGATTCATACTCAGATAAGGAGGAATATGCAAGTTCTAATGTAGGGGTTGAGATAATATTGATTTCTGCCACCATACATTGTCATCACTTCCAGTTATGTAGACTTCCTGAATTCTGAAGGTGATTAGAAGCCAGACAGCTTAGATATTTGTTACTGGTTCAGTGTAGTTTAGATTGGTTAATGTTGAATACTACCATAGTACTAAAAGCCTTGGATTGGCTATAAATCCATTTTGCTTAAAATTCCAGAACTGCAAACTGATCTGTGAGGCTTCTGAAATTCAGTCTTTGGTCCCAGTAAAACTCGAGAAGAATTTTTTAATACTGAGTCCTGTAGAAAAGGAGACAGTTTGATATTAAGGCAGTTGACAAATGTGAGGCTTATCTACCTGAAGTTCATGTATCTGTGTCCTATTAAAAAGCTTTAAACAATGAAAGCAAAACAGGTTGTCTGCTTGTCAAAGGGATGCTGTTGCTGTGCATTATAGATTGTAAAAATGCAGGTGTAGTTTGTTGCATCTATTCATGGAATTGCTGTTCTGTGTAGCTATTGAAATAGAAGTTGTTGCTTATTTAGCATTTAACTTTGCCTGTAATAGAACAGCACTATATTTGGGTGAATATAAGAGAGAACTTACTCCATTGTAAATATATTAAAACACTAGTATTAAATGTGTCTTTATGCTGAGCTTCTTGCTGTCTGTGTGAGCAATACTTCTTGCTTTTAGCTAAAGACCCTTGATTTCTCCTAGAACTAAAGTATATGCATTTCCAAAAGTCTGTTTTGTGTCTGAGAAGAGCTTCTACTCATCTTCTGGCTGAATTCTCACATATGCTGGATCCAGGCTGCCTGCTACTGTAAATAAAACTCTGCTCTTAGCAAACTATTCATGTGCTAAGAAAAATGACAGTAGAAGACTGGATTTCTGTCCTGTGAGCGAGAGTGCTATTACAAACTGTTTCTCTTTCAGCGAGCTGGTGAAGCCATATGCCTTTCTGCTTCACTCATTGTCAAACAGTCTAAGCAAGGTTTGCATCCTAGCTTTTTTTCACTTGAGTCAGAAAGTTTAAACTGCAATGAGATTTTGGTTTTTTAAGTTGAGTGGGTTTTGCTGTTGAGCAAGGAACCGCATTAGTATTAAAGAACAGTGGAAAAGTCTGAACAGCATGGTCCTGTCTATCAAATAATACTCCGATAAGCAGGTTTTTGGCTTTTAAATTGCCTGTATTGAGATTCCTTCCTCTTAAATGAAGTTATACCATAATGAAACTTGAACTTCTGTAAACATTCAAAGCATTATTTTCCAGTGTGGACTTGACTGTCATAATGAAGAACACAAAAAATAAACCAAGAAAAAACTAAAAACTTAGGTGTGAGCAAGACGGAATTTTTCTTTCCTCTAGCACATTTTTGGTTGCTAGGTTTTTTTCCTAACTGTTACTGTTGAAGCCTATTTAGCATAGGACTTTAATTTGCACAGTAGTATGAAGTTACCTCTACTAGCAGTTCAAGATGAGCTCAAAGTATCTAAAGCAATTGAGCAATGGCAGCATGCGGTGTAGTAGGGGCTACTTAATATTAGTGAGAAAAATACCATAAATCAGCCTGTGCTTAGTGCTAGGAGTACCACAGGTCCGTTGCTTCCAGTACGAACTAGTTTGGTTTGCTCAATAGTGCTGTAGCTTGCAGTGTAGACTCTAAGCCATGTGTTAATTTGACTTGCTCAGTATCTCTGGTCTGTGCTATGGTCCTGTATCTTTTTCACTGCCCCTTCTCCTGTGTTTTCCAGCTAGTTTGCACTCTTGAAACTTGTACTAACTATTTTTAAGGTCAGCATTCTAGCAAAGGGAATATTAAGTTTCTTCCCTTCCTCTGTGGAAGTCTTTCATGTATTTGAAGAATATATTTTCTGTGGCTGTTGAAAGAAAAAAATCATGGGCTAAAATTGCAGCAAGTGAAATAAGGTCGATACATCAGGAAATACTTTTTTTTTTTCTCCTTACCGAAAGAAAGAATAAGCTTTGGATTGCATTAGACAAGAATGTTGGTGTTGCTGTAATTTGGTCTTGCTAATATATGTTTATATCTGCCAGTGCTTTTCAGGGGACAGGGGGTGACTTAGTTTCATTCTAGCTCTTTTTTCCTTGAGTCCTGTGTCTGACATCTTCAGTTCCTGTATGGATTTCCTCTTAGCTATCTTGTAGCTGGGTATAAGGCAATCCTGCTGCTACTTCTGCAAGCAAAATGTCTCATTTCTTGGTTTTTAGAAGTAATGGCTCCCAAGAGGTTTCTTCTGTGTATTTAACTTTCTTGAATATACAATATGTAGGGAGTTCATATCCCCCTACTTAATCTGATGCAACTTGTCTTCTGTAGTGCAGAATCTACCAAAATTCATCTGTGTTACTTGTGTAAGATCTTACAGCATAGGAAATACAGAACCAATATATATATATTTTGGTACCCTGTTGATAGGCTTGATAGAAGGTCTGTAGGACTGATTACGATGTAGTACATTGATTACATTTTCATGTTTCACTACACAGTCAGATGCTGATAATGATGAAGTCTGACCCCTTCTTTTCAGCAGTTACTCCTTTTACTGTTACTTCAGCCAGTGAAGCTGTTAATACTAGCAACTCTGCATGATTTGGGGAGGGGGAAAGGTTTGTGTTTTTATTTAAGTGGGTGGCTGGATCTGTTCTGTGTGCTGCTTGACAGTGCTTGGATTTCTAGCTTCAAACAGCTAGCAGTATGTTTACTTCACCCTGGCTGCCCAGCTGAAGTGGCTGCTCATCCAAACCACCTGGGTCTGGTGCCTTCTGCTGAAGAGGCAATGAGGTCTCAGTGCAGACTGCACAGGAAATTATTCAAAGAATGATTGAACATGTGTATGCTATGTGGAGCACACAAGCATGTAGCTTGCCTGCAGTGGTGAGCCTGACCTCATCCAGAGCTTTTTAACACATGGAATTAGAATGGCCTTAAGGGTGGTTTTTAATTGAGCTTTGTTTCTTCTTGCTCTTATTAAAATGACTTTTAAGTACACTGCAGTGCAAGTACTGTGCTTTACTGCCTTTCAGCAACCTAATATGAGGCTCATGAGAATTTGAGAATCTCATTCAGACTATAGTCTAGTAAGGCATGATCAGGTGTGTGTTTGTCTTATTAAACGGGGGGGGGGTCTAACAAGCTCAATTTAACAAAGTTAGTAAAAAAAAAAATCTGTATTGATAGCAAGAAGAGGACAACTTGTGAGATTTTTCAGTATTTGGAGTTTCAGATGAGATTTGAGATAAGTACTTGTGATAATAGTGGTAGCCTCGACAATACAGAATTAGTGGATCTTGGAACTGACTTAACTTTAGGCTTGAGAGAAATCCCACTGAAATGCAATAGCAGTCTCTTAAGTGCAGTGGATCTTAGGTTTTCCTGTGCACTGTATCCTGTAGCATAAGCACATACTTGGATGATGAATGCAGTGCTTAGCAGACTGCCATGTGAGCCTCTAAATTGTCTTTTTCACTTTTTGCCACCCTCACTGATTGGAACAGCTGCCCTTTCTACATACAATAAGCCTACTTCCACATCTTTTTAAAACTCATCTTGCTAATCTTTTCCTTGCTGATCTCTGCACCTTCTCATAGCTGATCTGTTTCCTCTGAAGCTGTATTGAGTCGATGGAAAGGTCTTTTGGGGGCAACATCTTTTAAAATGTGATGTATGCTTTGTATGTTGCTAAAAGGCAAGAGAGCAAACTCACATCTGTACTACATCTAAACTGGTGCTAGCACAAAGCTTCCCCAGTCTGCCAAACTACTAAACTTGATGCAATGACCTATAAAGTGGCAACAGTATTTGTTGTTTGCTAGAGGCTGTGTGTGGCTGTTGGGTGATAAGATTGCTAGCACTCTTATCCTGTTTCCCACTGTCTCACATACCATTCTCATGTTTCTAGTCTGCTTCAGCACTGGTCTTTCACTTCTAGTGTAGGGCTGTCTTTCTTGGATTTGCTGTTTGTCCATCTCAGTTTTGGTGATACTGTTCAGTATTGCAACTGATGAGGAGAGACCAAAATCAGTGGCAGATACCAGAATTACGTTACTGCTGATTGTTGGATGCCTAGGTATGATCCGATTTTGATGGGGCAGTGTCATAGTTTGCCTGTGCCCTACATAGCAGCAGGTGTAAACTTTGCCCTGCTCTCCTACTTCCAGGTGAATGGAATATCTGAAAAAAAAAAAAAAAGAACACCCAAGGTAGTCCTGCAACAGGTCATGTTTCCTTCTGTGTAGTTTATCACAAGTATTAGTGCTCAAAAATAAGGCTAAATTGCAGGCTACTTGTTATGAGGTGGAGGAGAAGGAAGTGCTGGGAAAGCACAGCTGTACAGCTGCTCCTTGGCCATGTGTTACACCCCAGGCAGGTTTAATGGCCTGACAGCTGGCTGGGGCAGCAGAGGTAAACATGAGATGCAGAGTTTGCCCACATGTTTCTTTACTACCTCACTATGGCAGTTGCCTTCATGATGCAGGTTTTGTTTTCATGATACATATTTAGTCCAGGCAGGTACCTTTGACTTGTCCTTGGTGTGACTGCAGTAATCGCTGCTGGATCTGTGCCTGGCAGCAGCTGTTGCTTCCCTCCATGTCTAGACTCCAGGATCACTGTTCAGCTGTATTTTGTGTGGTGTACTTACACTGCAGATGAACATCAAATACAGTTTCCCCATAACCTGAAAGCATGGCCAGATTTTGTAGATGGAACTTGGACATGAACTTTAGCCACACAAACTGAGACTCACTTAGTGATCCTGCTGGAGCGAGCAAAGAAGCACTTCTGCAGTTTCAACTTTTTAGTGCTATGCAATGGACAACACTTTCTTTTTGCTCTCACCTGCTTCTCTTGACCGTGAATGATCATGCTTCACATGAAAGCTTTTGAGTTGAAGCCTCTTCTCTCCTTGCCAGAAGGAAGCCTGCAAACGTGTTACTACTGGTAACTGGTGCGCCACAGCAGTGTGGGACCATAGAGCGATTCCAGTTGACACTCCAAAGAATGGACAGCTTTGCTTTCATCTTGGATGTGTGTGTGGTGCTTCAGGCAGCAGCCCCTTTCACCAAATGGGCTCCTACCCCCTTTCAAAGAGTTAACTTCAGCTTTTTCCAGGATAACTGCAGTGTCAGACCTTTGCTAGCATCAGGCTGTGACTGAAGAACTGGAATTCATTTTCTTCGTGCAAATAAAATGCTTAAGTGAACCACTGACATTTGGGGGGCTTAGGAGCATCTAGGATGCCTTGCATACAAAAGCAGTCTGTTTTGTAGACCAAAGTAGGGATTGGTCTAGAAAACTTACTTGAACGAAGTTCTTAAATTTTTTCTCCCACCTGGACAGAGGAAGCAGTAAGATATGAAATTAAGTCATGCATGCCACTGAATGAGGCTGCCAGCAAATCAAGTAAACAGGAGTAGTGTTCGTATGATTGTATTGTGTAGTCTTGTGCCAGGCCTTTACGAAACACCTCACGGCCAACAGGCAAGACTTTATTTCTTAGTATATACTGTAGAGCTAGGCACTCCTGGCGCTTCCACGATGTGGAGAATGCCTCATCCTTGGGAAGCATGCTTGTGGCCAATAGTCCAGCACTCTACAACGTGCTCTTGTCCTTTGAATACGATATCCATTTTAAAAGCTTAAAAACACTATTTTAGCCTGGCAGTGTTAGTATGTGTGGGTGGGCAACAGCTATCAGCATCGAGAAATGGTGTATTGAGGACACAGTACACAGACTGAGTAAACCTAAGTTAAACTTGGGGCCTGTGTTGTTAAGTGCTGTGGTTAAAAAAGGTGGCACAGGACCCTGCAGAGCAGGGAGGATGCATTTCTCCACATCCCTTCCATCCCTAGAATAAGGGCTTCTCTTTGGTTTTGAATCCCCCCATGGATGCTGAATTGAGCAGTGACGGTAGTAAAGCCCTTAGCTGCCACTTAGCAGAACAAAGTCACTGTCGCTCATGTCTCCCTTCCTCACAAGGGGTTCAGACACAAGAAGGGCTCTGCAGCCCTTCTCTAAAGACAAAGCATTTCTCACGTCTATCAGTGCATTGAAAGCTTTCCTATTCACACTTATGTTAACATTCTTATCCTGGAAAGGTTAAAGTTCACCAGTTTCCCAAGAAGTTCTTCCATGGACAGTTTTTGGCTTAAAATTTCAGAACAATTCTTCCTTAGATGCAGCTGTTGAGTATTTGTGCCCTTGCAAAGTGGACGGGAATGTACTGAACTCCCCCACATACTCCCTGCATTGAGTGTGAGTGTTATCTCATGTCTGCAACTCCCTTCCTAAGAGCCATCCAGTCATATTCCAAAACAAGCAATGGCACTGGGTGCACAATGTAATTTGCCTTTTTGTACAAGATTTTCCATTGCAAATATTGATCTGACCACCACCCAATGCTAGCTTGTTTAGACTGAGTCTGGGTTTAACAGTCACAAGAATACTTAGCATGCCAGAAGGATTTTCAGCTTGTGATGTCAAAGTGCTTTACAAGCTCCCCATGATGAATGGAGAAACTGAGGTATAAGGTATGACTTTTCCAAAGCCATACCTTTGCTTCACAAAGTCAGTCACTTTTTTATTAAAGGGTTTAGCCTGGGCTCCTTGAACAATCTGAGCGTGTAATCCCACACTCAGGAAATTTCATTCAAGTTTAGGCTAGAATTTCTTTAGCTGTACTGTGTGTCCATTTACCCTGAGACAGGGGCTGCAGCAAATGCCAGAATTTCAAGTCAAAGAGAATTCAAGTCAAAGCACCACTGATGCAGTTATAGTTCATTCAGTATTGCACCAGTTAACACACCAGTTACTTCTCTGTATGTCTGCTTTTGATTTGGTGGTTTATTTGAGTTATGGTAAGGGCAGCAGAGCTGGGATTATATGTGCTGGTTTATGTTTTCAAATCTGGACAACACTGGCTCTTTTAGATCCGATAAGCAAAATTTCTTCTGATTTCAAAGAACCTCTTAGGATATCTGTTCTCTCTTTGCTGCTCCCCCCCCCCCCCCCGTGGTTGTTTTTGTACCCTCTTTATCCTCAAGATGGTATGTGATGACCCCTGGCTGTAAACTGGTAGCTACATTCTAAGCCCAATTCTGTTTGCCCAGTGGTTTTGGAGGATTTTGTCTTTCCTCTTAGAAATTTCAGGGATGTCAAGTCTGATTTCTCCTGATTTTGCTGGGATGTCTCAGTGATTTCTATTAGAGTTTTATATCTAAAAGCAAGATTTAGTTTGTGCCTTTGGTCAGAATACACCACCACAGTCAATCTGCCTTTTGGGCCCTTGTGTCAGACAGAAATGCTGCAGCCACATGGCACACAGCAGTGATAGGCTGTAAATGTGCTCTTGCACCAAGCGGCTTTGTGCCGGATCAGGTGTCAGCTGTCCTTTAACAGCTGGTAGAAGGACAGGATGAGCACTGTACCATGTGCGCTGCCTAATTTGATGGAAATATGATTATCTGGCCATTCTAGAAACAGATCAAATTTGCACTGTGCGTGATCCAGGAGTGCACAGATCTGGAAACAACTGTGGCTCTGACCTTCCCTCATCCAAAATGTGAGCTGGCCACTGAAATGAGATAATTGTTGACAAAGAGTAGATATTGGCTAACAGTTTGACTGGAAGTTCTTTGCCCTCTCTGCTTGCTCTCAGTAGATGGGGTGTTGTCATTTTGTTAATAACCTAGTCACAGGCAGGACACTAACTCGTGTTCCTCTTCCAAAATCTAGTTACTCCACACAAGTATCCTTTCCCCTACAAAAAGCAGTCCATTAGCCCCTGCAGGACCCTAGCAGCCATTTACTTTCCAGAAGCCCAGTGTGACTTAGCATCACGAGTTTCTCTCCTTCCTCTTTGTGGGGAACAAAACCCCAGCTATTCTCTCTCCTTTAGCCTCAGCTACAGTGAGCATGCCCAACACATCACAGCTGCACTATAAAAACAGCTGGGATGGGTACTGTCATTAATTTAGGAAGCAGCTGGATGCTGCTGGTGGATGGTAGTAACTGACCCTAATGCTGTTTTTATATTTTTGTTTTGTAACAGTCAAGCCTGCTTTACTTCAGAGGCTTGGCCACGTGGTTGTGCCCATAACCCCATGGCAGCAAGGAGACATGGATCTCTGGGTGAAGGCCAAGCTAAGGGCATCTTCCTACTCTCCTTGCTCACTAGCAATGAGTGTAGTTTCTGTTTGAGGACACGTGAGGTATTGGTAGCTATGTGGCTGGTAACTGCACTTGCTTTCTATGCCTCAGCCCAGAGGCTGGAGAACAACAAAACAGGGAAAAGACATGGTACTGAGCAGCAGAGGCTGCTTTTCAGGCCTTTACAGTTTGTCCTGTACTGTGTGGAGTTGTTGCCAGTCCACGCTGAAGGTTAACAGTGACCTTTCAGCGCGGCAGATTGTGTTTGTATAGTAGTGATGTAGAGTACCCCAGGTTCTCTAAGCCTGCACAGTTAAGCCAGCTAGCAGTAATACAGCCAAGAGGTTACATAGTACCAGGGAAGAAAGTATATTAGTTATCCACGAGTGTTTAGGTTAGATGTTTCTTAATGCCCAACCAGGCTCCTATTAGACACCACCTGATGCCTGGCTTGTAATGAATCTCCTCTTGGCATCTGTGTGCTTCCACTCTAAACTGCATTCAGTAATCAGTAAGGACTGAGCTGCAATTGGGAGTCTTTGCCTAGAAAATTAACTCTGGAAAGGAGACTCAGATCTCAAATACACCTTTTGAAGAGGCAAGACGACAAGGAATCCAAGGTAAGAGTTGCTACTGTTCATGTCTTTCGTATATGATATGTCAACACTTCAGCTGAAGTATGCCGGGGTTATTCGTAATACAGAGTTCAAGCCATGGTCCTCAAGGAGGTGGCAAACACTTCAAACCTTGAACAGCTGCTGTACTCCTGCTGTTGCTGACTGCTCAGCTGTAAAGGGGTTGATTTCTTCCTTTCAGCTGACTAGTGAAAAATGCTAGAAGCTAGCTGTCTGTAGCAATGACAGGAGGTCTTCTCTTTGTGGTTGGCTGTCCTAGAGCTGGGTCACCTGGATCTCTTTGTTTTAGTCTGACACTACTTTGACCAAGTTTTACTACTGGCTTGAGGGCTCTGAATGCCATATGCAGCAGCTGAAATCTGTTCTGTGCAGAGATGGGCCTCATGCTGCTCTTGTAGACATTTCCTAATTATATATGGTTAAATGTTAAACAGGTTTTCCTGTTCTTCTTCTTAACTAATAATAACATGGTAAAAGAAAATAATGTGCATATATGAGTCTGGTTTAAGGGTACTGTTGGGCTAGATTGCCTACTTCCAACCTTTGAATTCTTGTTGCATTTAAAGGAATAATAGAAAAGATTACCACTACACTTTTTCATAGCAATCTCATGGCCATGTTCCTCAAATCCAAAATCTATCTGGAAGAGCAGCAGGTGTCAGCCTCAGTCCCTTTCTATTCTGTTGTGGTTTTGTGAGGGAAATTACTTCCAATCTTTCTTGCTGCTCATGTTTAATGGATAGATGATGCCTCTTTCTTATGGCGTAGTCAGAATTTTGAGAGTTAACAGTTACAGGTCTGAAATTGTTCAGCATGAAATACTTGTTGTCTGTTGTGCAAACTGAAGTCCTGCAGTGCTAAGTCAAAAACAGCTCAGTAACTTTATTGTAACTTCCCTTTACTTAGTTTGTATGTACATACATACTAGCCACAGGCTGTAAATAGGTAATTAGGGTCCCCCCTTGCAGAGCAGCTGACAAAAGCATGTTCCTTGCTCTCTGGGAACAGCTTCTTGTGTGTGAACCCACCCAGAGCGAGAGCACTAGCAGTGTCAGTAAAGAGGTAGTCTGCTTGTTGTGAGTGTGCTATGAAATACAAGTTAACTTGACAAACACACAACTTTGCCACTGTTGTTTTGTCCCTCCATGTTGCTGGGCACCTCCTTGCCATAAAATGGCAGTCAAAATGAAAGTGGAGGCTTATCAGAAGCGTTTGTCCAAAAAGAATTTCAACCAAAAATGTTAGAGTTTAGTTTAAGAATGCCTCCCACTGGAGAGAGCCTATTTCAGTTCCCCATTATAACTGAAAATTAAATAATTACTTGAATGCGTCAGTTTTGTTACCCAAGTGTTAACAAACTGGGGAGGAAACTTTGTTACTAAGACAATATTAAGGTAGTAACCTACATTTGACCTTCTGGCTTTTCCTACAGATGGGGGTGGATGACACCTAAAATGTGGGTGTACTCAGAGGGTGTGGGTATTTCTTGATATCTCTGTTCTATTTCTGACAAGTGCTGCCACACTGATAGGGCAAACTGCCTAGATACGGCTTGGTAACTACTTAGCAGCAAAATTCTTCTATGTAAAGCAGAGGAATTGAATCATGAGAAAACATTGCAGCTGCTTTTTCATTTCCTGAACAGGCTGGAGTTAGCATGTGGGACCCAAATACTATGACACTGGGTAGATTTTGAAATATCTATAGCCTCTTGCACTTACAACAGTATTTACTTGACAGAAAAAGAGATAGGTAGAAAGGAAACCAGTTTCTTGAGTTTAACAGCAAAAATTTGAAATTATTTGATAGGGTAGAAACAGCAGTCACCACTCTACTAGCTGTCTGTCGGTGATGTAGACCACGTGGTACATGTACGCAAAGATGATCTGTAACAGGATTTCAGGGTAACCAGGACTGGGTACTACAGTGTCTTGTGTGAAGCTGTTTGGCCTCCCAGAGAAGTGAGAAGTCTTAGCAAAATCCATGTGTCACACATAATTAGAGGAGATGCATCTCAATGGTTTAATTTTTTTTTTTTTAATTAAGATAATCTGCAAAAACATCTACCTAATTTTATTTAAGTATTTCTTGGTTTATTACAGTTCTCTTTGTGAAAGACTTGAGTGTTCAAGAAGCAAATATATTAAATCTCTCATACTTTAGATTTCCTCTCATGCTGTACATAATAAGTGGTGTTGTAGTTGTCTCTGACAGCTACCATTTACACTGCAGAGGCCTAGTTGAAGGTATTGTGGACCATCTTTCTGTTACTGTTCGATTCAGACGTGGTCACAGAAACCCGTCGTTAACATCTTCAGCGGTACACTTCATACAACCTAGTGCCTTAAATGCCGTTCAAGTTCCTGCAGTTCCTCTGAGCCTGTGCTAATGTGAGGTACTAAGAGCCCTTCAGCACTCACACAGATGTGCTGCATAATAACTTGGGGAAGTGTGGGAAGGACAAGTGTGCCTGTGCAAAGGACTGCAGGGAACTAAAAGAAAAGAGCTTGAAGCAATTTTTATTCCATTCTTGAAGCAAGAAATTAGAATAAGGTACTGTAAGTGCCTCTGACCTTAATTCTGTTTCATTTAAGGAATAATTGCATTGACCATTACAGCTTTTTCTTCTGTCTAGATTTCTCTTTGTCTTTCCTGCTATGTCTTAGCTAACAGTTCCTCCCTGCTCTCTCCCTTTTGTGTAGCAATTTGATGCATTTTCATTGACTTGGTTCAGTTTTAAGACCTTGGCAAACAAGGCCATTCTTCCCCCAGAAATAGCGCGCTCTGCTTCAGATTAAATCACCAATTTTTTTTTTTTTTTTTTAACCATCTCAAAATACTGAAAAGGGAGGAGTGGCAGAAGGTATCTATTGATCCTTTGCTAAGTACAGTGGCAGTTGGAAACGTTCTTAAATACTAAACTAGAAAGATGGATAGAGCTGAAATCTGTGAAATACAATGAACCTGAACAGTGTGAATTCTTTGAAGAGGGTTTGTTGAAGAACAACCACACTAAAAGTGCCTGGAAAGCAACCAGGACATGTCTATGCCAGCAATCCCAGAGGTGCAAAGTCTGTAGATAGCACAGACAGAAGGGCATGTGGGCAGAAGAGGAGGAAAGGATTAGCCAGGTGGACACAGGAGTTGAAAGGAGAATGCACTGATGACACAGGTATGCAGATTGCATGAGGAGGTCATTGGCAGTTCTCTCTTGTGCTCAGAGGAGAGGGATCAGGGCAGTGCAGCACTGCTCTGTGTTGTTTTTGTCACTGTTTTTTTAAACATGAAAAATCCCGGGGAGGTGTCAGGGAAACCATCCAACCAAGGCAAAAGCAATGCTTGGGCTCATCGTCTGTCCTTATTTTGCTGCCCCAGAATCTAGTGCAAAGCAGAGCCGTGGATAGCATGGATTTCGTTGTATTAGGAGATGGCCATGATAGGGAGTGCCTGATGTTTTCTTACTACTGATGTGTCTCGGTCCTTCGAGTGTTCCTCTCTAGCTGCATTCATTGGTTTTTGTATTTTCATCAGTGACACTGATAAAGAACACTGGAGGGTTCCCCACCTTTCTCCCTGGTTAAGCGCATGCTATAAGGGGAACTTGAAAGGGAGCTGTTAAAAGGAACTTAAGAGAGCTTCTTCCTTGCTTTGCACAGCTAAGACCGTGCAACATCAAAGCTATCTGCTTTCTGAGTGTGCTTTCCACCACTCTGTCAAAAATGCCTGCATGGCCTGTGCAGTGAGAGAAGGGGATCCATGGCAGAGAACATGGCTGCTGTGACCATGAGGGTGGCTTACAGGCTGGCTGGAGGCGGGCCTCCATCCTGGAGAAACAGCATTTGTTTCCTTGATCTTTTTCCTTTAGTGCAGTTAAGTTCTGGGCAGGATTTTCCACCCACATTCGCCAAGCTTTGCAACACTGATGGCAGCACAGTGTGCTGAGGGTAGGAAGAACTGTGGTAAGAAACACAAGTCCTAACCTCTCTGAGGTGAAGACAGTTTTTGCAGACAGTGTAGGCCAGGAGGTGCTGGGATGGGGCAGGAGGAAGGAAGAGGAAAGCGTGGTCAGTTGATTATCTCCTGACTGGTAATTGTAGAAGACAGTATTATGGGTTGCCCTTGGTCAGCTGAAGCAGACCTTGTGTGCTGTTTGTTTTCAGTAATAGAATATTTTTAAAGTCTGACGACTGGGGCTTCTTTTCATCAAAGCTTTTCGAGGTAAGACCCTGGCACAAAGCCTCGCTGCCCATTCCTTTCTGCTGTCCACCATCCATCCTCATTTTCTTCAATGACAACTACAATGTCTCCTTCACTGATGTCCAGTTCATCCATGTTCTGAAAGGAGACAGGAAAAGGAAATGTGGTTAGCCTGAGAGCATAGGAGGACCCAAACATGTATCTGGTGGGGTTTTTTTACCCTGCCTTTCATCAACAGTCTGCCAGTGTCCTTCTGGTTGGGAATGAGCCTGAAATACCAGACAGTGAGGTATTAAACACTTACTGAACTGGCTATTTCCTTAAGATCCTCAAATTTCCCCAGCCTCCACGGTGTGTCCTCCTGAGCAACTTGACTGTTGTGTTATTGGGGAAGGCCAGAAAGGGTTAAATATGACTGTCCTAAACCAACTAACCATGACCATGCATAGTCTGCAGGTGTTGCTAAATAAAACAGTGCACAGCTTAATTCCCGAAGGAGATGATAACTGTGTGTCTACTAATCCAGGCCTTAAATAGGTCTCTCAGTTCTTTTAATACAGAACAGCAGTGACCAGTGGAGGTACAGCAACTCTTCCTGACATAGGTAACTTTTATCTCCGAGTCAAATGGAGTAGTTGCAAGTAAGCTATTGCTGAACTCTCAGGCAGCTATCAGTATGTTCAGTGGTGCTGTCCTATTTTCCATGGGAAACCACTTTGCTACCCGCAGTGTAGTAAAATAGAAAACAGTGTAAGAGAGGCTTCCAGATATGTTGACGAGTCAGCTAAATCTAAATTTAATGTACCTGACTAGGTAAGAACGGACTCAAAAAGTGAGACGCCTCAATATACAATATACTAAAAGTAGTAACAGGCTCTTTTCTCAGCAGGGAAAATCTGTGTGTGTCACATTTTTAAGGCAACTCCTCGAGTAAGGATCTGACAAAGAAATCCAGCAGTTTCCTCAGGGGAACTGCCATTAACGGTGAGGTACTTTCAGCTGTGCTTGGATGAAATTTCAGGCAAATAATAAAAGTGTTTAAAAAAAGCAAAAAAAGAACACATAATAAAAGGTGTCAGAATGCTGCTGTACCTAAGAAAAAGTGCTCCTTTCCAACCCTTTCTCTGTTTTCATAATTTATCTATTTTGTCACATGCCAGCATTTCTTCAATGTTGGCTATTGATGGCAGGTCCCTTGGTGTGAGGGTCTCTCTGCACTGTAACATAAGACCTCCTGGATGCTGTTCTTCTGCTAATCTAAAGCTAATAAAAGGAACCTTTAAACTGACATGTAATTGAACTGTGAAAATCCCATTAGGGGAAGCTAATAGTTTAGCAAGAGTCCAAGAGGTTCTGGAGTCCATCTGAATAAGCAAATTTTCATAACCAGTCCATTCATAACCTTTTACTAATGGTACTATGCCTAGATAGGTCTGAAGCCACTGAGACTTCAATATCCCAGTTAAGGATGCAGGTTGCTTTTTATAGCAATCTTCTGGTACATGGACCACATCCACCGTGATTCTGCAACTTGCAACATGGAAGTACAGGGGAAGAGTGTCATTTTTGGGGGTTCGGTCCTCTCTGGCATGGAGTGCCAGTGTGTTAAAACTGGAGCAGGACTGTCCAGATGGTAAGTGAGATCAAATGCAGAAGAGTTTCTAGATAAGCATCTGTCACATATTCTTACATGAGGAATCTGTAGCCATTTTCCTTAGGAAAATATTTCTCAAGAGACGTAAGTTCAGAATGCACAATACTGCATACTTAGCCATCATCCCCTAAAAATAGTTTTCCTTGTGTTTGCGGTCTCCTGTACATCTAGAAGGAGGTTGTAACAGCTCAGCAGTAATTCAGAAGTGATTACACATTAGTGTAGTCTTGCAAAGAATCTTACTGTTTCATCTTGAGGCAGCATAGTCTACCGATATGTGCCAAGAACTGGCAGTTGGGATTCCTGGCTTCTGCATGTGACCTTGACCAATAATTCTGTAAGTGTCTCTCACTGTAAGGTGAAGCCAACACCTCCCTCACGGAATTAACACGTCAAAGATGTTTGGATCAACATCATCAATTTTAAATCTGATGCTATGAAATATTTATTTTGAAGCCTTTCGTTACCTGGGCTGTGTAGTCATAGAGTACTCTGTAGTCCTGTGATGATGTGATTCCAGCTTGTTCATTTACATAAATGGATGCATAGACTCCATCTGTTTTCTCTGCTAGGGGAAGGGGGAAAAAAAACCACAGAAAAACAAAAAAACCCACAGAAACGGAGTTCAGTTGCTTATAAATGCATGGGATCATATGCAAGAGTTCACAAATACAAGGGTTTCTGTTCTCTATCTGGAGATGTACATGTGTAGAAAAGCTGCTGTGAACTGTAGGTAAAGTCTTGCACAAAAACTGCGTCCCATTGATTAGATGACAATATACCCACTGAACTTTGTGGGAGGTCAGAAACTAGCTTTAGCCTCATCCAGGTTGGGAGAAATGTTTACCCTGCTAAAGCACATCCAAATGGATTGTGCTTTTTTTCCCTCTTTCCCAAAGAGGGAAATCCTGTGATTAAAGTGGTTTAAAATGGGTGCTGCTGGTGGCATAAAATTCCAGCAGTTCAGTGACTCACATAGGGCTTTTCTTTTTCCGTTGAGAAAAATGGAAAATACTGTGCCAATGGGTCACCAGACATTTCCCAGCAGTTTATAGAGTTCCCATATAGCTATTTGTCACTGACATAACTTTTTTGGCAGATGTTGTTTTAATCCAGCTTGTCATAATTAGGGAAACCTCTTATTCCTTCCCAGCATCTGCCTGGGAGCTTCCCCTGCCATTGAGGCAAGCAGAAGTTTCCCACATATGACTCCTTGGTGGGATGATATCACTCTGACAGCACACAGAGTGACCGGGGTGCCCGTACCTTCCCCTAGTCAATCCTTGGTGTAGCTGTCCCGCTCTAAGGAGCACTGTCAGCTCCTTGACTTTTCAGATATTGAAAGACAAGCATGGGAGCAGTTGAAAAAGCTGAATGCAGAGAGTGTTTGCCATGCCTGAGGGTCTTATCCAGGGAATGCTCTCCCCTCCTGTCGCTAGCCTAAGGAAATTCAGGAGTGACTACCCTTAACTGCTCAACACTGCATTGCTCTACACCTGCCTGAGCCCAAGCTGACACTTGGCAGGTCCAGCTGGCGTTTGACAGCACTGGAGAGTCTCCCCTGGCTGAGCACCAAATGCAACAAATAAGATGGTCTGGGCTTCATTTCTGGGTGCCCAAGCAGGCAGGCCTGACAAAGGAAATTGATTTGGCTATGTTTTAAAGCTGTTCTAAAACAGCTTTTTATTTTCTTTAGGCAAGAATCACAGTTGAAATGTTTTTGTTTTAAATCAAACCAATAAAAATGTCATAAGCTGTTACTTTCTGCATAGTCAAAATACTGTGTTTTAAATGTCATCTGATAAATGCCTAGTTGTAATGGTTACAATAAGACAGTGTAACTGTGAAACAAGATGGATATTTGCACTCATAAGGCATGAATCTGGTCTGTTAAAAACTTTGCGTATTCTCTTGGGCTTTTTAGAGGTAGTGTATTCTACCTTCGAAGAAAACTATTATCTAAGTCAGACTGTGTTGTTCTGAATATACAGTTCCCCCCTTGCCTAGACAGAGGTTTTGAACATTATATGGATTATTTGGCACTTTAAACTAGGAAATTTGTTTAATACACACCCAAGCTAAATTGATTTCCAGACAACTCTTACTCTTGACTGCCAACATGTGAATATCTGCTGTACTATTTCTGCTCTGTGTCAAAGGTTGATTTAGCAATGTGATCTGAAACAACCATATCTGGAAAACTTATTTCCTGAAGAGGCATACCAAGAGGAGGGGCTGAAGGAGTGGCACTTTCTGTGTTGTTTTTGCTGCTTCCATGCAGTAATCCGGAGAATCTGCAGAACCAAGGCAATGACAAATGAGTGAACAGGACTGGGTATGAGCATTCCTTCAACTCAGCTGTCTGACTCAACCTTCCCTCCGTCTGTTGCAGCACTGGGTAGATGTCACCTCTTCCTGTGGCTGTTTATTTTCATTTATGCTGTAGATATATTTATCTTCAGTTAAAAATATATTTTTAAAAAAATGCAGCAGAATACTGAACCATCAGCCATCACTAAATTGTGCATAAAATGTATCAAATAGTATTTTGTTGTTGATCCAAAGGCTCATGCTGCAAAACTCCAATTATTTCACAACATTAATATGAGAATTATCAGTTGTTTATAAGAGATTAGCATCTCTTTGTCTTTAAGGAAAACTCTGATACAATTTAAAATACAAAGCTTGTATAATGAGCCTTTCAAAAAACTGTGAGTTTAAGTGAAATTCTTTTTTTTTTTTTTCCTTTTCTATCCCTACGTATTTTCTATATCACAGCTGAGTATTGGAGACTAAGTAAAGTGAGAAAATGGGTTAAGATTCTCAAGCATAGATAGAAATAGCATTGCATTCTTAAGGCATATTTAAAGGGTCTGATTTTTCAGCTGGTGAATGCTCGATGTTTCTGGAAGATGGACTTCGAAACTCAACAGTTTCTGAAAAACTCAGGCTGACTCTCTCCAGGGTACTTGCCCATGCAGAGCACAGTTGTATCCTAAATGGCAGTACAATTGTCTTCTGTAACTGTATAGGATGCAGCATTAGAATTCATTATTATAGAAGATCCGGTTTCCAGCTGAAAAACAAAGTGTTGTATATAAACCTTATCAGCTCACTAACAAGCCTGAACCCCATTTTAAATGGGAGATCACAGACCACTCCTTGTCTTGGCCATGTAATAAGTCTTGTCAAAATGTAAAGCTCTTCTGCTTTAAATACAATGCCATTCCCACTGGGAATTAGCCATTTTAGAATAAAATATTTAAACCAATAGATCTACCATGCTCTCCTGGTGATATAACTGCATCCATGTTACAGCATTTACCAGCATAAGTGGATCAGGAAAAGAAAAATTGCCTCCCTGATCATCACAGTTATTCCGCTAAGTGTTTTTTCCTTTGGTCTAGATACAGAGAGCAGCTCTTTGTTCTGCTCAGCTGGGCAGTGCAGTAAGCCAGGAGGTATTGCTGAAAAAGACAGCTCTCCCCAGCCTTTGCTCCCAGCAAGATTGAACAAAGTGTTTTTGTTGCTATGTGCCATGACTCACTAGGAAAGAGGAAATAAATGACTGCTATCCATTGCTGGCCAACTAATTGTTTTATGAACTTATCCCCTGTCTCTCTTCTCACTAAGGCCATGGTAAAATTACTCTGACTCTGGTTTTAATAGGTTTACTTCTTCTGTCAAGTTATATTTATTGATACGTAGCCACCTCTTGCTACGATGAAGGAAGTAGTAACTTTCCAGATCCTGTTTGCTGTCATCATACATTGCTGTTCATATGGAGAAATACCTATTTTGGGAACTGAAGTTTGCCACTCACCTCTTCATCATCCCACAAGTCTGGGCTGGGCTGCTGTTGCTTCTGTTTGGTTCTCTGCTGTAGTAGTTCTCATATCCTATTGCATCTGCAACAGGGCAATAAAAACGAGATGTTCAAACAGGCAAAACTTTTTTTCTCCCCAGCAGAATGCAACCAACAGTTGCCAACCATGAGGGGCTGCTGGAGCAAACTGCAATACAGCGCATATCTGCACTCGCCTGTAATGTGGTTAGAGCAGCTCAGGGGGACCTGGGGTCTTGACAAAAGCCATTCAAGTGATTATAAGCAGATATATCCATGGTAGAAAGGCATTCTTGACCTGAGGCAAGCACAGTCAAGGTCCTGAAGAGCCATTCTAATAGCTGTGGCTAACCCTAATTAAGAAGGCAGTTTCCTCCATGACTGTTCCCTCTGTTGTCTTAAAGCTCAGGATTTAAGGGAGCAGAGCATGGTCCTTGTGAGCCTGGGACCATGTTCATGATACAATTGGCTGCAGTGTGTTTTGTTTCTTTTTTTTCTTAATGTATTGAGTCAGGAATTTTTGTCAGAGCTGGGGAGATTTCTGAACATTATTGCCAGCAGCAATAATGAGCAATTTCCTGGTCTGTGCTTGTGCTTGAGTGTCTCCCTACCTTTCATATCTCCCCCATCTACCTCCTGAGAGCCGATTTGCTGTTTACGCAGAGATATTTGGGGTTTGTTCACTCAAACGCAGTTATCTTAGAGTTCCTTCACTCTCCCCTGTGGTGTCATTAAGGGTGAAATTGAGACCATTTCTAAGTCTAGCTTTACGGATGAAATAGTCAGAGTTGGATTTATTTATTTTTCATCTCATAGCTCCCAGTGTAGTTGCTTAGAGCTGGTGGCCGCACACCCTTCCTGCCTTCTCTGTGTTAAAGCCAAACAAACATGAGTGAAGTCTGTGATACCGTATTATCTCAGTTCTGATACCAGCAAATAAAGAAAGACATTGGACTTGTGCTAAAGGTTGTGTTGACATTCTCACATTGGGTCAGCCAAGATCATAAGCAGAGCAGGCATGTACAACTAGTGAGTGTGAAGGATCCCTACAAATAAGACTCACAGTAATTAGGGAGTGTTTTGACCAATTTAAGGGTCTCCTATTACCCTTCTAGATTGTTACCTTGGTATAGTTTCTAGTCTATAATACGTTGTAAGATTAGGTAGAAGAGAGGAGTGACCAATATCATCAATAAACCAAAAAGTTTTGATCAGGATGAAGGTCTTCTGCTACACAATGCAAAACCACATATGAGTTTCCTCCTGCATTTTGCAAATAATAAATCAACAGCTCACCATGTGCTACTGTGCAAACTCATCAGCCAGAGCTGTGGAGATATTAGGATGTTAATTCCAGAACACGTCACCTTCTAGAAGGCAGTAAAAAAAAAAACAAAAACAAACCGAACAAAAGAGCAAGTCAGTTGTTTCTTTGCCTTTCATAAAGCTCTCAAGGGTTTCCCCCACCTATTTCTTATTGGAAATGAGTCCTGACATAGCCAAGAGCTGTTTGCAGAAAATTGCCTAGGTGACTGGAGAATGAGAAATCTCACATAGACAAACAAACAAAACAACCCTAGCTGAGAATTACAAATTTCTTAGTATGCAGAAGTTGCTTCACACTGTTGCAAAGCATAGTTCTCCCTCCTGCCAGTGAAAATGTAGTTTTTCCTTAGTAAATATTCCTATATCAGCAAATTTAAATCCCCTATGTGAAGAAGAATAAACTATAGCAGCAAAATGGCATCCAGTGCACCAGTATTAATGTATTCATTTAAAAAAAATCCCCAAATCCCAACTTGTAATCATCATAGGCATAATGACAGAAAGGCTGAGTGAAAAACAGACCTCAGACAGCTCAGTGCTGAGTTAGTGGCAGCATCCAGCTCTGATGAAGAAGTTCCTGCAGTGTAATTACTGCCAGCCCTAAGCTCTGCGATGAAATCAAAGGGGTGTAAGCTGTTCCTGTATGAGATGATTATCCCTTGGGACAGGACATTCATACTGCTGATGTTTGTACCTATACAACTCCTAGCATGGAAGGTTTTTGTCAGTATAAAATTTTCTTATGCCAGTATAGCTTATTCCCCACTCTGAATGGATAATGCTGAGGGCATACTAAGGGGATTTTCTCTTTGACGTAGCAGTATGGTATTAGAGCAGATAGTGGAAGTGAAACAGTATCTGTGCACAGATTAAAAAAAAAAGTGGAGGAAGAGATCTTTTCAGCACAGATATGTATCATCAACTACTGAAGAGATGAAATAGGGATTTTTCTCTTCTTTTACAAAGGCTGTGAATCTTTGTTTACTGCAGCAGCTGCACAGAAGTGCAAGCATTCACTCACTCTGTAAATACCTTGTATTGCTTGTTGAAGTAAGAGGGTGTGGTTTGTATCTGGCTGTGTGAAACACTAGGCAGCCTCCTTTCTGGTGATGTGTTTGGAGAACTCCTACCCTGGAGCAGCATGTTTTCATTTTACAACTGCTCTTAGCTCTTGCTGTCTCAGTGTCCGTTTCAGCCCAGAGGTTTTGATCATTGAAATTGATGAAAAGGCTACTTTGGCTTGAATGGACAGAGTCTGTGAACCTTACATTGCTTCTGCATGCTGGGGCAAAGCCACTTTCATTAAAAATTTCCCCCAACTAGAGTCTTGCCCTTATACAAACAACTTCCTGAGAGGACAAAAGATGTTACTCCCCGTTGGGCAGGTGGAGCAAAACAGAATACAAAATCTGGTCTTCTCTGTGCTGCAAATGAAGAGGCAGCATCTCTGTCAAGGGGACACTAGGGTGCAGTTACATGATAAGCTGGATCTGACTTGTCACCACTGCAGGAAATTGAGTTTGCCATCTCTGCAAGGCAGTTTGCCACCTCCTTAGCAGTGTCAGTTCAGATGTACTGTGAAATGAGCCTGGTTGCAAAGCCAAAACAACCTTTTTTTCTTTTTTGGAGGGTTATTTTTAACCTGGATCATTCAGCTATCCCACTCACAGTGCTGCACAAGGAGCAATGGCAGCACAGTGCGGAGGAAGTGAGCCGCGGCAGATGGGAATGAATAGCCGGAGCAGAAACTCCTCCAGCTGGCTTCACCTCCAAAGGACGTGTACTGCACAACTGCAGCCTCAGCCTAACGGGTGACTCATCTAACAAGACCAATAGGAATAATTACCTGGAGGTTGTGTTCCTGTCATTTTAGTCTTAATGAAATAGTCCACGTCTGACTCTACAACACAGTTCTCCAAGCTTACCCGAACCTCTTCATATAGCTACAAAACAGAATTGAATTTAATTTTTAACATTTCACATTGAATTAATGATTAATGCTCTTCTAATAATTTTCCCCTCAAGAGACACTTTATACTTGGTACATGCCTGACCTGGATGGATCTTTGGCCTGTGCCTTGTACAGACATTCTTGGAAACACAATTGTTTATTTGTGCTCTGGATATTCTTGTAAGAGAGGAGCATGAAGGCAGTCTAGGGCCTTTCAATGCAATAGAGAAATTAATAGCAGGAAACAACCATTCAAAGTCAAAACTGGTGTATTCTTTATGTCTTCCAATTCTGAGACCGTGACTGGATGCCTTTCTGAAGGTTGTGCCTGAGCCTAAATATACTCAGCTGAGCGTTCTGGTAGCTGGAAGCATTCCCCAACAAACTGAGGGGAGGAGACATGTAAGCGCCACCAAGCGTGACACAGAGTGTCTACATCCAGGCATAAATCTGGTTTACATCTAGAGGGAACAAGCTAGCTTGAGAATAGTCCCCCCTCACTGAACATGCACAACAGCCGGTTTGCTGGAGACAGTCGGCATGCGTAGAGAAAGGCAAGCTAGTGCTGTATTGTTAGAGCAGTCTTTATCCTCCTCTTCCTCCTCTGCACGTGAAGCTACTTGGCAGGTGCCCCTACCTCATCATCCTTCACACACTGCATGGAGAGCTGGTTGCAGTGAACCCACAGCGAGTTGCGGAGGATGGTGATGCGGTCGCACTCCTGGAGCTGGAAGACCTAAAGCCAAAGAGGAGATGTGATGTAGCCTTGTGGTAGTTATTTATTTGCATTGCAGGCAGTGACAGGGCTGGGGCTTCTCTGGACCAAGTTCGTAAGTCTGCAAACTGTTCTGAAGGATCCTTTGTAAAGGATGTCTTTTTGGCTACTGGAGAGACTGCATCTACTTGTTTATGCTCAAGAATTTGTTTTAATTGATTGCACCAAATCAAGTTAGGTTTTATAGACAAAAATAAAGCAGGGGAGAGGAATCAGAATCTGGATTTGACTGCTACCTCTACTGCCAAGGATTTCAGAGTCAAGGTCCTGTCTGCCCATCGCACTGAAATCTTGATGTTTAACAGATCAGTGGTGTACTGGCATGAAAGGGTTGTATTTATGTTAGAGGTAGAGCCAAAACTATACATCTTTGCCTTGTAAAATGTCTTTCCAAACTTTTCTCTTTTGAAACTATTTGAGGCTCTCTGGAGTTACCTCTGTTCATTTCTAAGGTTATTTTCACGGTAAAGAGAAGGCATTTTTCTTTCTTCAGAGTTTACTCCCTTCCTTCATCTGTCTGATTTTCTCATGTTGTTGCACAGCTTGGGAAGAATGAAGGGGGAAGAGAGAGGAGAGGTGTGAACTGAGTTGGGGGAAGAGGCAGATAAACTCTTTCTTTAAAGACTTTAAAAAAAAAAAACAAAACCAACCACCCTAATCTCCAAGTTGTACTGTTGTAAGTAGAACATCAACTTTTGGTTTTCTATGAGGTGTGAAAAGCTCAGATGCTTCCAGCCATCTGTTTCCATCTCTATTTGCTAGTAATTATGTCCGGAACACCACAAATGTATACAATATTCAGCAGAACATTCAGGTGGGTACACTGCCTGCCATCTAATATCTTACCATCTAAAAAAAGCAGAAAAGAGTCTGTCAAGGGAGTAAGCTGGCATTGGGACCAATTTCTGAGACAAAAAGCTTTAAAAGAGAACCCAAAGGGTGGAGAATGAGTCTTTCAATATCAATTCTGAACAAAAAGCCTATGGGTGCAGCCTAGCCCCCCAGGGGCTGCTGAAATAGCACAAGAGCCAACTGGGAATTTTCCAGGTAAATGGTGTCCTGTCAGGAAATGCAGCTCATCAAAGAGGGAAGTGTAGCGATTCTCTCAAGCCCTTTGCAAAGTACAGCTGGGCATTTTGTTAGACACATCCCTCGTGTCCCATTGGCTTGTGCAACAGACTACTAGTGAACCTGGGCATCTTGTGCCAAGGAATATGGATGATGAAGGTCATCCCAGTGCTGCCACTTGCTAGCCAAGATTTTGGGGCTATTGGTGTACACCGGTCAGCTAGAGACCTAAGCAACCTCAGCACTTCCAGATTCCCCACTATGCATCCAGAAGTTTGGGATCTTAAGCTGCTATTTCTACTAGTTAATAGTTTTAAATGCCTCAAAAAATCTATCAGTTCTTCTATCTAGAAGTGCTTTTAAAAGAAGGCATTAAAGATGCCCTTCCTTTATGAATGGTTGGTTAAATTAAGCAGCAGGCAGGCCACAAGCTCTGTAGGCCATTCAGAATTTAGTCATGCAGGAGAAATGAAGTGTGGTAGGTTGTATAACACTTTGCTTGTTTGTTGACTTTTTAAGAAGGGGGAAAATGTGCATCTTGGGAAAACTAAGGCTTGGCACAATTTCTATGGGAAGTCTGCTGTGCCAGCCATGGGACTTTCCAGTCTTCCCAGATAGGGAATATGTAAGAGGAAGAAGAGAACTGGAAAGCTGTGCTCCTGGCATTTTATTTTATTTTATTTTATTTTATTTTATTTTATTTTATGTGGAAATAAAGCCTGCAACAAGTAAACATAGCAAAATCATACTTTAGTAGATGGGCAAATGAATTTGAAGGATTAATATGACCGAATGTGTAGCTGATTTGGATGTCAACCAGCTCCTGTAAATTGTTGTGCAAAACTTAATAGCCAAGTGCAAATCTCCTTATCCATCCTCAGCATAATGGAAATAGAGACTTTTCTACCACCACCACCTTTCAGTTGAAAGATTACTGCATGGCAGAGGGCAAATATTCTTGCAGGTGAATATAAAGTGCTATGCAAGATAAAGATTCTGAGTGGCTTGGATATCTTTGTTCTCAGAATGCTACAGTATATACTTTTTTAGCTTAGCCAGAAAATTTTATTTTTAATCTCCATTGAACTTGTGAGATTTAAAAAAAAGAATTAAACAAACACAAAAACCTCTCCTGCACGGAGCAAGAAGCCATTCTGGAAGCTTCTTGCAAAGCATAATCTAAAGGGAATCTTTTGTTTGTTCATTTTTAATGGATTAATTGAATTCTTTTCATTTCAATTTCAAAATTCATTTTTTAAACTAAAAATGAACAAAAAAGTAGACATGAAAAATTCATTTTCTACTGAAATTACATTTTGTCACAAAGCAGTTATTTGGGAAACAACCTTATTTTGGCTGTGATAGAAGATCATCCCTAAAGTTAGTGTATTCTTATGTTAAGATGTGGGTGAAAACTGGCAGCAAATGCTTGCAAATAAATTGTACCAGTTCATATATTGCTCCACTTCCCACACCTCTGCACTTATTCCCCTCCTTTACATTTACATACATATAATGAACAAGCAAGGAGAGTGTAAGCAAGTGAGACAGCTAGCAGCTATGTCTAAATCAACTCTAGTTTTTGCAGTATTTTTGTAAAGACATCTACTGAGACTCCACATAAAGCAAACAGCAAAACCCTTGGGACGGTATCTCAGGTCTTAGACTGGTATCTGCAAGTAGGATAAAATAAAGAGCGCACAAATATATCACTGCAAAAGTCAATGTTTACCTCACAGGTTTTGATATGTTCCTGTTCCCACTCTGTCCTGACCTTATCCAGCTGTTCAATGTTCTGTTTGTACACATTCTCTGTAAACACAGACACACATAATAGAAACCCAACAGTTAGGAAAAAAATTATACAGGCTTTCTCTTTTTCCTCCTATTAGGACTTTGCTGTGGTTCTTACACTTTAGGCCTGTGGTTTGCTAGACTATCACAAGAATGTGTGAGCTTGAAACTGGTAGGCTGCAAGGATATTTGGGGTTCTTTTTTGCAACTTTATACTAGAGTAAGGATTGGTCTGCATGGTTTGCAGATCATGTGTAAACTTTACAGTAGGGATAATGCAAACCAGAGATGGAGAGCCTGGACCATGCTTGGGCACTGAGCATCCTTAGGCTCTTCCCGTGCTGAGCCAGCCAGGTAAGCCTTGTCATTTAGTGTAAACTTTTACACGAGCAGTGAGGGACAAGTCTGAACTCATGAACCAGCTCAGATGTCTGCTAGCCTGTCCTTCTGGACATGCACTGCTTTTCTGGCTGGATAATGCTACCATGCTCATGTACAGGGAACCTAGAGACTGTGTATCTGGTTTGGGCTGGCTGGGGGCAATTTGAATGTCATTCTTTTGTGCTTTCAAACTTGCTTCAAGAAGAGCTTTTCTTTCCTGGGTGAAGCCCCTAATGGAGGTCTTCTATAAATTCTTTAATGAAAGCAGGAGACTCGCATTTCCACAAAGGAAAGTAAATGTAGATGACTATCAGGCTGCCGTTCTTTAGAAGCTTCTTCATTAAACTTTGGGTAGGTGACTTTGGGAAACCTGACTTCAAACAGAGCCAGCCTGGGTGATTTGGGTGGTGCTCTATCAAAATGAGTGTGCTGGTAGATCTTCGCTGGGAAAAATCTTAGTTCAATTGCAAATAGAGCATCACCTGCTTCATTTGCTGCATCTCTGCATTGCTTGGCTTTGTTCTGACTCTGAAACAGGAAAAGAAACATCCCAAATTAATTTCTGACCATATTTTTTGCTTCTGCCCCAGTTTTTTTGCTGCCTGCTCCCTTTCCCCTTCTAGGAGAAAGGCTCAAAATTGCAAACACTTCTTGGCTGTCCCATCTTTATGCATGGTTCTGTTGAATGTCTGCTATGGAGAAGAAGGGACTGGAATTTCACAGATACAGCCATAGGTCCACTGACTTCAAGGGAAATCTGGCAATTTACATCTTTCCATTCGGACATCCCTGCCATAGGAGCTCAGTGCTAGCATGATCCAGCCTGAAGCTTGTGTCTGCTGGCTGAGTTGTTTTTTCTCAAGTGTTTGATGTGCTTTTCTAATAGATATTTATTAGCAGAAATAAATAGCAATTAAAATTCTTCATCTTCCAAGCTCCTCATGTAATACACAGATGAAAAGAACACAGCCTTTAAAATACTTTGCAAATGCTAGATTATTTCCCATAACAACTCAGAAGCCTAAAAGCAAAATTCACTCTAAGTAGAACTTTTCTTTTTTAAAAACCTGCAGCTTTTAACAAATGAAAATACAGCTATTATTGACAGCTCTGTACTCCCAGGTCTTTCTGCACAGATGGTGATGACAGTACATTAATGCACGGCTCTAGACATCAGTGTAATACATTCTTCCATTCTGCCCTTCAAGACAAGGCTCAGGTAGGGGTTCTTATGACCATATTCCTCATCACAGCTGGTTGGAAAATGTGCAGTAAGCTGGGAACATAAGCTTCATTCTTATTTGCTTCCTGGCCCAAACTGTTTGCGGGTGCTGCGCAGAATTAAACAGTTTACATGTTTCTTGTGAAATGCCTCTGTGCATTTCAAATGTGCTGGCATGTGTGTGGAAGTAATGGCAATGGAGCACCCTTGGATCCTTCTGCATGAAAGGAGCTGGGTCAGATTTTGATGCCATTGAAGTTGCTAAGTGTTCTGGTGTAATTTCAGTAGGGCCAGGATTTCATCCCCCCTTTACAGCTAAGCTGGAGGGTTTTGTTCTGATGCTGTTTTTAGAGTCTCCATCCCCCCGCTCCTCGAGATAATTTTTGATCCTTTTTGCTTACACTGCACTGATTTTTATTGAGCCAAAGGGAGTTCATTTATTTTGTTTTCTCCATCTGTTCCACTGTAAAATGTTCCCATTAAAAGTTAGTGAATTGTCAGCTACAAGTATCAAGACGATGCAATGAAGGACTGCAGTGCCTTAATTTCCAATGATTTATTTTTGAGTTTGTAAATTTAGTTGAAATTAAACTAACTATAAGGAGAAAAATGTTGAGGAAAAATATGCATTTTAATGTAAGATACTATGCTTACTAAATGTAAGTGACCAAAAGGCAAAACTAACTGCATGACATACTTCTGACTTGTTTCTTTTTTTAGGAATAATTTTGGAGAAAAATCTCGTTCAGTTTCCCTTCAGGATTCGTAGAGCAATTACATCATAGCCTGGGATAAATTAATTAGATAACTTAGTCCCTTCCCAGCCTTTTTAAAAAACCCTTAGCCTGTCACAGAACAAGATCAGGGTTACTAAAGAAGTGTGAAGTAAGACCTTCTTGGGAAGGTGGTTTCTTTTAATTTTTATTCTAAGGGGTTAATTAGAATGGAAAGCAGGCCCTGGCATCCTGCAGAATGAGTTGTTCAATTATATTCTTTTGTACCTTGAAAAGGAAAAAACCACAGTTTTCCCTCTAAATAGCACTGTAATCTAAGGTACCTTTTCTGTTTGCTTTTGGTTGCCTGAAGCACTTATCCGTTCAAAGGACTGCTCAGCCTCATCCGCCTCCTTGCACTTCTGTTGATAGGTCTTCTTTGACTGTATTGAAATGAAATCAAATGTGATGGTTTGGGTTAGGGAACAAGGCTGGGTTGTCTTCAGCATGATGTTCTAGGCATTTTCTCTTTTGCAGTCTAGAAGAGCAAATCAATGCCCAAGTTTGGGCAACAGAAAAAATTCCCAATAACACCATAAGGAGATAGAAAAATAGAACTGAAAAATTGGGGTGGGGCTGGAAGCATAAATCAGGTCCTTTTCTTGCAGCCCTGAAATTGTTTGCTTTGTACAATTGCAGCCAGCTCCCTGCAGGGGTGGTCACAAATACACTGGCAGCTCTAGCACCATTGGTGCATCAGGCGTCTGTCCGAGCTACAGTGTAGAGACAAAATTAGGAGCCCACCTCCCAGGTTGCCAATGGGGATGCATTGTCATTTCTACAGTGTGACTTGGAGCATCAGGTGGCTGAAGTCAGTGTGTTGCCTTGCCCATTGCTCCAAGCTGTGAGACAGAGCCAGCACCCTGTAGGTAACAGTCTTGGTGTAGTCCTCAGAAGCAAAAGAAATTCTTATTTGCACCAAAAGACCTCCCTGTCTTAGAGATTCACTTAGAATAACTGCGTTTAAATAAAAAATGTTAGTACAGTTCCAGCTGTAGCACTGATGGGTCTGCAACTACTTTTCTTTAGAGGCAATTGCCCACTGGAAACCAAAACGAGCTGCCTGCAATTCCTGTACCTGCAAGTTACCCAGCTGGAGAGGTTTCTTCCTGTTTGCAAGATTCCCTCACTGTTTCTAAAATTGTATTTACACAGACTGAAAAATCACATTTGCTCCTGTAAGTATCCTTGCCTAGAAAGAATGAAATCTTGTTTGACCTGGAACATTGTTCATTCCACATGAACTTTCTGAGTATTTGTTTTGGAGACTCTTCAGTGGGTGTGGCAGGGAAGATTAGCTTCCTCCTCATAGCAGGAATCACATCCTGTCTCTCTCACACACACTTGCACGCTCACACATTCCTGACCTTTCTTTAGATATAGGTATGTGTGATACGGATTTCACCCTGTCTCAAACTGGAGCCAGTTTGCATCAAGAAACCTGCACAAAACCTCCTTGCTTACCTCCATTGTTTTCTTATAATGGGACAGTTTGCTCTTTTGTATGCGCTCCATTGCAGACTCATACTGTAAGAAACACACAGAAATAAGCATTTCTTGCTTTAGACTTCTTCCTCCCCTTTTTAGTGGCAGGATTAGTAAAGCCATTGTCAGGGCCTTTCTGTAAGCCACGTGCCTGTGGGGAAAATGACTTCACTATGCTTTTATAAATGACAGGTTCTAAGTGAAGCAGAGAGCATCAAAGTGCCAGGTAAAAAAATAATCCAAGATAATTCTGCTTCAGTGGTTTCCATTAATAGCAGAGAGGATGTAAATCTTCATTTTCTCCCCACCCACCCATCACCTTTTTTTTTTTCTTAAGGAGATTAAATAGCATAACACCCAGTCACAGTGCCCATCAGCTCTGCCAGCAGAGTTCCTTTGCTGGTGCAAGAGCTTGATCCCACATCTTTGCAGACCAAACCACTGTCTCACCCATGTGAGCAAGGGTAGTTGTCCATTTTAAACACAAACAATTCCTGTGTAATTTATATTCCATTGCTTCTGGCAAATTTATGCTCAATGTGATTTGATTTCCATACCATCAGCTGGTCAGCGTTGGAAGGACAGTGCTTAATTCTCTTCTATGGCTTTAGTTGTGATATGCCCAGCCTTATGTGACAGTGAGATATGCTCCAACTTGGCAGGGTATGTGTTTCTTCAGTGGGACTTTTGGTCCTTTAATCTTTATATTCTGCTCAAGCAAAACTCTCTCTGGCGCTACCCGGGGACTTGCTTCACATTGGGCTAAATAGCACAGTCCTTAGAGCAGCTACAGTGAAACACAGATCACAGCATTTTGGGAGGTTACCAACAATGCTGACACCATCTAGTGTGTCTAATATTGACTTCCTCACAGCCACATGCTGGATGAAGAAAAAAAGCTTGCCTAAGACTCCAAAGCAGTTTTTCCCTTTTTTCCAGGCCCCTCTAACTGTTTGCAGTTGAGTTACAGGCTTATTGTTTTCAACAGGAGAGCAAGCCTCTCTCTTTGCAAATCCTAGTGGAAAAGTGTGTGTGTGGGGGGGATACAAATGCTGATGAACTAGGTGCACTCTGTCTGTCTTTATATGCCTTATTTGCTTTATCAGATCGCTGTGGACCTCAAATCTCAGTAGCAACACTTGTTTTACCCACTTTCATATTCGGAGTTCTTTGCTATTCCAAGTTTCTGTGTGTCAGGATTGTACACACAAGATTTTTGTGGCATTGGATACTGGTCATATACATTTTCGTTTGTTTAAAATTAGCAAAGAACTGGATATTTTATTTTACTCCTCTATCAATCAGTGCTTTCAGTGTTAAGTGACTGTCCTGTCTTTGTCTTCAACCCCATGGAACCAGGGAAGATGTAAGAGCAACCACTGTTGTCTCTATTAAGAGCTACTTTTTCAAGGGACTTAGAGCTTGATAAGATCATAGGGGATGAAATGGCCCTAAATACACTCAAATTTTTACTATACAACATCAACTAGATGCTATTTATTCCATATATTTGTAATTCATCATATATTGGTGTTGTATTCATCATGATATTCATTTGCTTTTATGTTTTTAAATGTTTGTGTTACCCCTTTATTTTAGTGCATGTTGGAGATCATGCAGGATCATACCAAAGAAACCCAATTAGCAAGGGTATAAAAAAAGAGAAAAGGAAGGATTAAGTTCTTACAGGAATAATAATAGTATCTGCAGTTACACCGGAGAGAGTAAAAGTGACTAAAGCCTCTGTCTCCTGAGTTCAGAGCACTACTTTATTTCCAGCTGGGATCAGAAAGAGATTTTCTTTCATAATCTAGTATACAGAGTGAACAGGGCACACTGGGCATGTCTTATCATCTTTTGCAGTATTCACAGCCTGTGGCTGGAGACAAGTCATCAGCATGGACCATTGACCCAATCTGTTTCAACAGTTCTCTAGTTCCTCACCTTCTTTCTTTGTTCCTTCTGTCTTTCTCGGAACTCCTCTATTCCTTTCAGTTCATCCTTCAGCATTACTGCCAGCTGGATATGAGAGTTTCCCACACTTTCGATTTCTAAAGCAAATCAGAATTCATATACAGTCAGTGGAAAGGTGTTTAAATATGAAGTCACATTTTTTAGGAGATGTTTCTGAGATGTGGCTGCTGTATTACTTGTCATGAACAGGGCAGCCTTAAAAAAGGCACCCCTATGTTTCTGCATGCCACTGACATTGCCGAGGGTTCACACAACCTGAACAGGGCTTATTGCAGGTCTTCTCAGTGCCTGCAAAATGCATGGGCAAGACGTCTTGCTGCAGAATTGGAGCACCCACTCAGAGCAGCCTTGGCAAGTGCAGCGCCAGCTGCATTTCTTCATAGTCCCATTTACCCCAGCCACCCCCCTTCCTTCTGTGGCTGGAGGTCAAATGTAGTAGTGCACAGGGAGGGAAGGAGCTCTGACCTCTATCATCACTCCCTGTGTCTGCTTTCCTGCCACTATGCTGCTGGATTGTCATTGCTCTTGGGAGCTACTTGCCAGTTGCATCCAGCCTTGCACAAATGTCATTAGATGAGGCTGCAAGCTGAGAATTTCCAAGGGTCAGCAAAGATGAATTGAATTTCAGAGCACCTGGCTGATGCTGTTTGAAGTAGCTGGTAACTTCTCTGCATTTGTCAGCTTTGGTGCCTCTGAAATGGAACCCCACATTTTCCAGAAGTGTTGAGCTCCCCCACCCAGGCTCTAAAAATACCTTAGTTCACCAGCTGCTTTTCAAAAGAGTGTTTTTAATCTAAACAGCAGGTGCCGGTAGCCAGGTACGCTGTCCTATTGGCTATGATGGTGCTGTATTTTCTGTGTGTGAAAGGTTTTTGTTCAGCCTTGGGCACATTTAGGAAAGCATGCTGTTTTCATGTCAGCGGTTTACAGAAGAGGTAACAGAGCTGATATTTTGTGACTTGATCCAGAAAAAACTAACTCGAGGAACAAGCCATTTTCTTTACTACCAGTGAGGGGATTGAGTGCCCAGCCTTGGAGGACTCCCAGTGAGTGTCCTTCCCCTCCACTCTCCACACTACAGACTGGGATAGAAAAGTTGGAAATAGAGGGGGGAAGAGGATGAAAGCCCCCAGAGGGAATGAACACATTTCGTGCCTGTCTTACCCAGGTCAGAAAGGCAGATATAAATACTTACGTTGCTTGAGAGTCTCAAATGCTGCCTTCAATGTGCTGTGAGGCAGAAACAAGTGCACTTTATTAGTATAGGCTTCTAAGGGTGGGTTGTGAATCTACAGAAAAAACTTTCCCGCAGCATCTCAAAGATCCACATAGAGATAAAACTCTTAATAGTCTTGTAATAAAAGTTGACCATGCTAACAAGCACAACAGCATCAATCTCTTACTGTCAGGAAATACAATAAAATGCTCCATGAAGCAAGGAATTGCACTACTTATGTGCAGCCTCTTTTTTAATCCCACTGTATTTAAAACTGTGAATGTTAACAGATGTTTCTCTATTCTTGTGCCTTGCCAATGGATACAAGTCAACTCAGTGAAATAAAGGTGGTCAAGGGGAACTGGGTTTTGGAGCACTAGTCTGAAGGGTAGAGCGAAACCAGCTCCACCCTCTGTGTTGAATGCAGCACCAGCAAATTTTTCCTCCTCAGTCACCCTTGAAGCTAGGGCAGCTCTGCTATGCAGCATCCTCCATACTATGCTTTCCGAGCACCCCCGTGTGGCACAGCTCACTCTCCTTTAAGAGACTCACAAATGCTGCAGAGAGCCTATGGAGGCTTTGAAACCCTGATGCTCCCACGGGTTTTCAACATCCCAGAAGCACAGCATGAATAAACCCTGCTGTGAAATCAGGCCTCGGTGCTGGGCTGTGAAGTACAGCATGGAGATGAGCAAAAGGAGATGTTAATGCTGCTCGTCCGGATGGACCTACATAACTAAGCGGTCCTACAATGTAGAGTTGCAGAAGGGCATGAAAGGGTAACGATAGATTGCCTGATGTCCGTTTTTTGGCAAGCCAGAGTCCATTTTAAGAAAGCACCAGAGATACCAGCATAGAAATGATGGGAGAGGAAAGAGCATAGTCCATAAAAGGCATTTTCAACTTAGTAATTTCCTCTAGCTCTGAGTTTGCAGGCTGGCAGGGCATTTGTATATGCAGAAGCCAGGGCTGTGGTATGATTTGGAGGTTTTTCAGATTTAGAAATCGTCTCTTCAAGACCCAGAGTGTGTTGTTCCCTGAAGGAAACTGTTCTGGGATCTCCACGGAGCCCTGGTGGGAGCCCAGGGGAAAAGCCTGTTAATGAAGACCCTGAAGTCTCCCTGGCTGAAGCCCAGCTACTAGGAGAGCCCAGAAGAGGATGCATATCACTTTCCAGCCATGTGCGACTGCAGATGGGTAGGGAAATCCTGTATCTCTTGGGCTGTTCAGAAGTCTTAAGAGACACATGAAGGATCCTAATTGCCCTGTGTTAATTTAGGCTGGACATCTGTTTCCTAATCAAAGCTTGCTCTCCCAGTAGCAAGGCTGCCTTGCCAGGCATAAGAAAAATGCACAGGCAAGGGGAAAGGCTGGGCCTGTCCTCAGCGATAACGGCTGTGCAATCCACTTCCAAATTGAAATTTGTAGAAATATAAGGAAAAGATTTTCAGCCAGAAAAGATGAGTATTGAGCTAACTGTTTGATTCTTTCAGCTTTCAACTAGGCTTGTTGTGGTGAATCTCCTGAGATAAGTCAGTGAAAACATGCTAGATTGAGTATTTTTCAGTATTGTCCTAACAATACTTAAGCATTTTGAAGGGTCATTTTGCAAAAAAATGAGTCCGGTGTGAAATTTTGATGGAAACTAAATTTTTACAACACAAAGGAAACAAACAGTATTCTTTCCAGCTAAGTTAATTAAAAGCTTGAAATTAAAAGACAAGTTGAATATCAGCAGCAGAGATAGCTTTTTCTCGCCTAAAAGCTCTAATGGATTATTTTGAAAATTCAAATACATACAAGGAATAAAATTTGCTTTTCTTACTGTGGCTTTTCCAATAGGAGGTGGGGAATGTGCTAACAGCTTCATGCCTGAAATAATTAAATACTGGAATTTAAGAAAGAGAGGACACTTGCAAACTGCACATACTGTTTGCACGCTGTGTTGACTTATTGTTCCCAGAGATTTTTTTTCCTTTGCTGTTGGTGATTCACGTTATGCTAAGACTGGCAAAATTGCTCTAGTGGATACTGAAAAATAGCACTTTCTCAGTACATATCAAGGATAAAAGCAATTTGCTGCTTTTTTGGTTTCCAGGCACCTGAGCTACCAGAGTAGTTCACGATCATAAGCCATACATGAAGCTTTTCTCCTTTTTGTTGGCTTTCCGTAAGGACAAGTGTGTCTTCTGGTATAATAACCCGTCTGGCTATGACCTGGAGAGAGACCAGTTTGCCCCCTGTGTGGGCCCTAATGGCCTTTTCAGAAAGCTCTGGCCTTTTGCTCCTTGTGTGAAAGATTTGTCCAGCCAATCCCCTAGCTGCTGACTGGGGCAAGGCCACAGTCCGTAAGTAGATTGAAATAGACTTAAGCCATTTCCTCTCTTATTTTTTTAACAATTTTTCTAAAAGCAGTGAATTGGATCCCTCATCCTTATGGGGCTTAAGGGAGTAGCAAATATGTCATTGTGCCAAGTTATGTGTGGGAGAGAATAAATAAATCAAATTTTGACCCATGGAGCCATCAGGATTTCCTTTATGACTTCTGGGCTGTGGGGATGTGCTGGCTGCAGCAGCAGTGCTATAGATTAGCTCCTCATTGCTGCTAGATGCTCTGATTATATCAGTGAAATATATCATTTCAGTGCTTCGGTGGGTTTAATGGAAGCAACTCGTGTAACCAACATACAAGTGAGTTTTAATTTTGCTTGTGCTGTTTTGTACGTGCAATACCTATTACCTATTTTTTCTGGGTGAGTTTGACTTTCTAAGAGGACTGATAAGGGCTTTATTCTGAAGCATCCAAAGTGAGGATGTCTCATTCTCATGGACACTTCAAAAAGCGTGTTTTATCCTTTCAGTATATTATGCTGCTTAGCATTGTGGTAGTAATTAATTTTGGTTTTTTGTTTGTTCTGTGGCCAAATAAGAAAACCTGGGGTTGAAAATCATTCAAGCAAAACTGAAAATTTGTGATTTGCCTTTTTTCATTTTTATTTTTAATTTTTTTTTTAACTTTTCACTTCTGACATTTCCATGTAAATTCTGGAAGACTGTTAAACCACTCCAGTTAAAGACAGAGCACCAGCCTTCCCTTTGGGCATCCCTACGTGGAGCCTCCTGCAGGTGTCTCATTGAAAATAGGGTTGGACACAAATTTACCGTGCATGTTTGTTAAACGTCTCCCCCTTGGATATTTAAAGATTGGATTTGTCAAAATTAATTTCTGGTGGAAACAGGATTGACTCTGAATCCGGAATAACGGGGAACAGAGAGAGCCTGTGCAGCAACCACTCTGCAGCAACTTCTGGTGATTTTTGCCATCTAGCGGCTAAAATATTCTTATCGTTTTCTGGAATACCGACCCTGCCTGCTGCCTTCATTTGCCGTAGTCTCCTGCTACTCGAGTACAGCGGAATTAAGCTGCTTTTGTAAAATGTGCACGTTTCAGTGTTTGCTTTTTCAAGTGGAGGGGGAGAAGGAGAATAGCAGAGCTTTTAGAGGAACAGGGGAACCAAGGAGAGAAGCTCATTACAATAAAGCTCACCCATTGTTAAGCATTCTTGCTCTGTAGATCGCAAAATACTTTCCAAAGTGAACTTATCCAAATTTGCCCAGCACACCAAAGCTCAAAAGGGAACCCTATCTCTCTAGGGCACTGACCACTAGTCCCTGTGGCTCTCCTCTAACAGGACAAACATTTACAGAATGCATCGTTTGAGTGCTTGGTTTGATTTTTCTCCCAGCAGAACCTGTCCCCTGCTTTCAAGGCAGAAAATGCATCCTGTATTTGAGCAGAGATGCCTTGTTTGGCACTCACCCACCATCACAGTACAGGTATGAGCAGCAGTGAGGAACTACTGCATCTGATCATAAATCCATTTTGCCCAGTGTGCAAAATTATATCTCTTTAGGAGGGAGACTTGATTGGAACAGTGTGGGATAACAGCACTTCCAAGTGAACTTGTCCTTGCTGCTCCCTGTGTTTGCTTTCTCTCCATTTTTGGACCTTGTTTTTGCTAGAGAACTGGGCTGTTGCTGGAGAGCAGGCCATGCTCGGCAGTCCTACATGACATGAGGACCACTGGGAAATGTGCTGTAGATAGGGCTCTGGTACCTTCTGCTTCACAGTCATCAAAAGCTGAATTTTATGGCACCAGAGATGTAATTAGCAGGGCTCTATCAGTGGCAGTGCTTAGGTCAGAAGTATACTCACTATGTACACTGTTGCACCACACTTTTTTTTTTCCCCCCAACTTTAGGCTTGGTGGTGTGGGAAATTTTTTCAGTACTTTGCCTTTAGAGACTGGTTTAACTGAGTAATTCAGAGAGTCCCTTTACATCTTGTACACAGGAAAGTAAAACCACAGCTCTTTTTAACTTTTCTTTCTTTTCTACCTTTGCTTGGTGAATAGAAGTGTGAAATAAACCCCACCTTTCTTTCTGGCAGGTTTCCATTTTAACATCAATATGATGTACAATGTTCTGTTCTTATTGTAATTTTTAAAAATATTCTTTCTGAAATTGAGAGAAGTCTCTGCCAGATGAACTCTACAGACCACTTTCCAGCAGTCCTGTTTACCCTCTGACTCCGGTAACTTAGATCCTGAGAACATGGTTATGAAACCAACCCAAAGCTAGTCTCCTCTGAGGCCATAGTTAACATCTGTCTTTTTTCCTGCCACACAGGGAAGACCCAACGTGGTTTTACCAACATTTCTTTCTGTGAAGCCCAGTGGTGGTAGCAAAGTGTGGGGAAACAAGTTCAGAAGCATCTGGTCCCAAATAATTTGCACCTGGGACTGTCTGTCTGCAAGGCAAAAAAGAAAAGAAGGGGGAAGTGTTGTGGTCTTTTAACAGGGAGGTAACTAAGTCACTACCAAGTCCTAGGCCAGGCACATAGCAGAGTATTTCACACGAGAATCATATCTAATATTGTTTAGGGGGGATGCAGTGAAAACATTGAGGAATTTAATCTTGCCAGGATGTTTTCTTCTCGTTCTCAGCGGAGCTATAAACAGAAAGGCAAAACCCTCAGTGCAACTAGAAAGATTTCTGTACAGGTCCCAGCTGCGGTGTGATGTCAAAGCCACCTGTGGTGGAGAAAAGGCATGAGAAGAACCTTTTTTTTGACCAGGGGAGTCCAAGTTTCTGCCTATAAATTCGTGATAGCAAGGCACTAGCTAGCGTGAGTAGTCATGTCAGCTATTACGGGAGGTTGCACTGTGCAGCAGGCTGGGCTTAGTGTCAGGTTGGGTGTAGCATATCTTTCATGAAAGTAGCAAAAAATGTGGAGGGTTCCTTTAGTGCTGTGGTGTGTCTGCATATGTGTTTTGCTTCTGATGCTTGGATACTTTCAGGTATGTGTGTGTCGTGGTTTAACCCCAGCCAGCAACTAAGCACCACGCAGCCGCTCACTCACTCCCCCCCATCCAGTGGGATGGGGGAGAAAATCAGGAAAAGAAGTAAAACTCCTGGGTTGAGATAAGAACGGTTTAATAGAACAGAAAAGAAGAAACTAATAATGATAATGATAACACTAATAAAATGACAACAGTAGTAATAAAAGGATTGAAATGTACAAATGATGCACAGGGCAATTGCCCACCACCCGCCAACCGGCACCCAGCCAGTCCCCGAGCGGCGAATCCCTGCCCCCCACTTCCCGGTTCCTAAACTAGATGGGACGTCCCATGGTATGGAATACACTGTTGGCCAGTTCGGGTCAGGTGCCCTGGCTGGGCATGAGAAGCTGAAAAATCCTTGACTTTAGTCTAAACACTACTGAGCAACAACTGAAAACACCAGTGTTATCAACATTCTTCACATACTGGACTCAAAACATAGCACTGTACCAGCTACTAGGAAGACAGTTAACTACATCCCAGCTGAAACCAGGACAGTGTGAGAAGCAGAAACAGCCCCAAACTGAATGGGAAGGGGGCTGTATCATCATTCCCAGGACTGGTTACTAGGAGCGCAGACACGTCACCCCAGACTTTGCTGGGGCAGGGGAGCAAAGAGGATGGCATCTTCGTGTACCTTTTCTTCCCTGTAAATCTGTGCTCACAGACTGCAGATTAGACCCCTCATGACTCCAGAATGACCTATGCCATTCAAATCAAAGGATAAACCAAAAGTTTTCTGCCTTTAAAGTAAATTTCCTCATGTCTCTCAGAAAGAGAGCAGCACTGCTCAAAAATGCTTACCCTCATCACCAGAGAGCTTATCTAGATTGGATTTCACAAGAACCAAGCATAAGTTTAGATCTTTCAGAGTATGTGCTTGTGTCCATTTTCAGAGTCCTGAATGTTCAAAGTACAAGTGGATAAACTCTGTGCAGGTTCAGAACATTTGAGTGGAGAATAACTAACCATGGAAGGATGTGACCTTCCAAAATGACTTTTAGCTTCAGTTCAAAAATGCCTGCTTTGTGTGAATAATACAGAGAATTCTGTATATTAAGTGACAGGTGCACTGTATTTATACACAGGAAGCAGCAACTGGCATTTCGTTACAGATGCCCTCACCTCACACTCTCTGAAATATTCTATTTCAGGCATTGCAGAGAAGGGCAGAGCAGACACGGGCTTGAAGGAACTACCCTTTCCTGAGGTCTGAAGGAGATAGTAGTGGAAAAGAGGGAAGGAAAAAAGTAGGAAATCATACACATGAGAAGAGACAAGCAGAGCAAATGACAAAAATAGCTGTTGTCAGACTAGGCAGAATTTAACCAGCTACTGCACATTTACATCAGTTATTTTTACAAAAGAACAGAGTTCCCAGAGGCTCTATTTCAGCTGAAGCTGAGGATGTATCTGAAAACTGGGCTCTGTAGTGTATTCTATTTTCATGTTCTGCTGAAGAGTTGCCCAAAACTACTGCATGGAAATTCCCTGCCACCTTGCAGCCTGAAAGACGTTTCCTCTTAAAAACACGAGCTCTGCTGAGAATCATCTATAGTGTGTGAAGACATCGTTACTGTGTGCACTACCAGCAAACACTTGCAAACCTGATCTCAGTTTATAACTCAGCTAAAAATCCCCAGTTTCTGTGCATCCTCTCCCATGTGCGCAACACAGAATATGGAGAGTACAAAACTATACTGCAGTTTAAACTTTGTAACATGTAGTTAGTTCCCTCTCCCCTGCAGGATATTGGTGTCATGTGGCATTTGCCAAGAATGCATGGCTGTAGCTTTGTAATCATCTTTTTCATAATTTCTTTTATGACTAGAGACTATGAAATTGTGATTCAGATATTATTATTTTTTGTAATTAAAAAAGTGGGATAACAGGGTTTTAACATCAGTATAAGGTAGGAATGAAGACATTTTAAAAATACACTTTAGCCCTGACTTGTGATAGGTGAGCTCCAGAGCTCCATTTCTGTACAGCGTCCATCCTTCCACCCCGACTGCTGGGATCCTCGCACTTTACCCACTCCTCAAGGGCTGCTCTGCCCTCTGCTAGGTCTGACCTACTCAAGAGGTACATTTGCAGCTGATATTCTCTCATGCTTCCTTCCAATACCTGTTCTCCTCTCAGTGCTTTCACGAAGACTCCCCAGCTTACCTGTATTCGCAGGCATAGCCTGCATCCATGACTGTGCTGGCACATCCAGGTGATTAGCTTGAAGGAAGCAGCCAGCCTTTTCCATAGTTTTGGTGTTATTATGGACCTAAGCGTGTTTGTAAGAACCAGAACCGGCAGTGGGACTGCAGCTCACCAGTGCAGATGTGCGTTGAGGAACCCCACTGTAAGGAAGCTAATCTGCCTTTGTCTTGTGTGTCTGATCTAACACGGCACGTGTGGTGAGGTGAGCTAAAAATCAACAAAGAAAAAGGCACTTTTGCACTTAACAGGAAAGTACATTGCTTTACCTTAAGACTCAGTGGATGCCAAAATGTTTCAGGGTTTCAGATAAGAAAAAGACACAAGAAAACTCCATTGGGGGCTGTTACATAGAAAGCTGCTGCTGGTGTGGCAGCCCTTGAACTACCAGTTGCTATGGCTACAAGATAATTTAGGAGAAATATCCTCATATGCTTGCCCTGTTCTTCTACTCTTCCCTTGGGATCTAGTATCAGGGACAGAATATTAGGCTGAAGGAATTTTGGTCTGAGCCTGTGTGATCCTTCTTGCAGTCTTGCACTTAGATTCAAGTGTGTGCATCCTTCTGTACATTAGAATGAACTTGCCAAGGCCTATAGCAACTGCTGAGTTAGATCTGTGTCATGGGTTGGAAAGAGGATATCTCCCTTCCCTATAGGAAGTAGTTTCTACCAGCTGCAGTGCTCAAGGCAAGGGCAAGCAGCCAGAACGCCCAAATTTGCTTGAATCAGGTTGGACTATTGAATGATTGTGTCCTCTGGCTGTTAGGCAGCACTTAACAGGGAACTTTTATTTCTTGAGCTGGAAGCTGGAGTGTTTGTTTGCTATGCCCATGGTAACCAGCACCAGCTTCTTTTAGAAACCCTATCTTTGCTTTTTTTTTTTTTTTTTTAATAAAAAATAAAGTGGTTGCAGCATGTCTCCCTCATTGTGGCATGTTTGCCTCTCTGAGTTTAGTTTTGTTAGAAAGTTTTCTACAGCTGTAGGCTTGCCATGGTCACTTCCAGTACTGGTCTGAAAAAGAACAGCAAGGACCTCACTGAAGTCAGCTGCACCTCCAGTAGCAGTGATTTCTCACATTTCTGGTGCTAAGGAGTCTGCAGGTGGAGACGCAACATTGTCCTCTTTTCCCAGGTCACGATGTTATATTACTGCTGATACTCAGTTGTGAAGTGTCCTAGTACAGTCTTGGCTTGTAGTTGTCTGTGCCAAGTGCGAGCAGTGCTGGGCCCTGAGGGGTCAGTCCTCCGTCAGAGGAGCTGTTAAAATGCTGAGGGAACAAGCGCTGGACAGCATATAGGGTGGAAACCTGATGGCTGCTGTCACCTAGATTGTTCTCAAACCAATGGAAAGTGGTGCCAGAGCTGCTGTTACATTTCAGCGAGCCTTGCCTACTATCTTTCTTCTGAGTCAGCAGCATATTTCTTCATCTGTGTCTTTCAGTAAATAAAAATGGGCAGTTGAATCTATTTATACATTTAGCCGAGGTCAGCGATTTGCTCCAGCTGAAGCAAAAGTTTGGGGGAGAAGGGAAGAGCCTGAAAAAATGTTGAAATTGTTCTTTTCTTTGATTCAAAACAAAAAGCTTTTAAAATATGGGGGGGCTTGGGAGAGAACTGTTTTCTACAGCGATGGCCACTATCTGGCGCAGTGTGCCATAGACTTCTCCAGCCTTGTCTCCATCATCGTGCTTATTCTCTTCGCCTTGTTTTGTGCTGGTCCTGACTGTACTGAAGTAACAACCCAGGCAGTACCTCCCCACTGCTGCCTAATTTCTCCCTTGAGCAGACCCTCTTCTCTCCAAGCACAGGAAGCAACAGAAAGGGGCTTTTTTCCTCTACATTTTTTTAACCTCGGAGGGTTTGAGATCAGAAGAGCCAGGCAGCTGCCAGGGACTGTGTTTCTGGAGTTGGAAAGAGCTGTTCATGCTGGTACTGGGAGGACATAAGCACATGAGGCCCTGCTGGGCTGCCCATCGCATGTAGCGGTGCTGCCATCTCCAGCTCAGCAGATTTGGTGTTGGCTGTGGTGTAGGTTTGCCACGAATGCTTTGCCAACGGGCCCCTGCATGGGGACTGCTGCTTACTCCAGCTTTGTGCCACTGATGGGAGGTTTTTGCAGCCAATTCATTTGTTTTGGAAGTTGTGCTAAACAGAATTAATTGACCTTGCAGTTGTTTCTCTTAAGGTCTTCTGGGTATTTTCTGATACTAGAAGTTTTTGGGTGGTTGTTGTGGATGGATTTTCTATGTTCTTTTTATCGACTTTTTGAAAGGGTATTGGGTACCTTTCTGATACTGAGAACTACTGGGGTGTGAAATAATTTCCCAGGAGAAGTGATAGAAAGCCTTAGTATCTGAGATGTTTAAAAGATGGCTGAATTTAAGACTAGAGGATAATAATTTTGTATTAGCAAGCAAATGAGTGATCTAAAATTAGTAATTCCTGCTCCTCTGCAATACATTGTGTGGCACACGAAGTTCTGTAAAATGTTCTGCAAAAAAAACTGTAAGCTACTTTTTTTCCTGGTGATTGTCAAATGCAAGTTTTGGGTACAAATACCTGCACAACGCCTTCATTAGACTTTGAGAAATACTGCTACCTAAAGCTGCATTTGAAGATATGAACAGCCCTGTTCAGCCTGTCAAGTACTTGTAGGATTCAGTGTGCTAGTCAGTAATAGGGAGTTCTATAAAGAGGAAGCACTTGGAATAATGGGGATAGTTGTAGCATAGTCTTTTCCAGCTTTTCTTATTACAGCTAGTACGTAGGTTCCCTCCCTCGGGTCTCACTGAAGGACTGCCCTTGGGAGCAGAACTGCTGTCAGCAATCAGTGTCTGTCCTGGTTTCAGCTGGGATAGAGTTAACTGTCTTCCTAGTAGCTGGTACAGTGCTATGTTTTGAGTCCAGTATGTGAAGAATGTTGATAACACTGGTGTTTTCAGTTGTTGCTCAGTAGTGTTTAGACTAAAGTCAAGGATTTTTCAGCTTCTCATGCCCAGCCAGCGAGAAAGCTGGAGGGGCACAAGAAGTTGGCACAGGACACAGCCAGGGCACCTGACCCAAACTGGCCAACAGTGTATTCCACACCATGGGACGTCCCATCTAGTTTAGGAACTGGGAAGTGGGGGGCAGGGATTCGCCACTCGGGGACTGGCTGGGTGTCGGTCGGCGGGTGGTGAGCAATTGCCCTGTGCATCATTTGTACATTGAATCCTTTTATTACTACTGTTGTCATTTTATTAGTGTTATCATTATCATTATTAGTTTCTTCTTTTCTGTTCTATTAAACCGTTCTTATCTCAACCCAGGAGTTTTACTTCTTTTTCCCAATTTTCTCCCCCATCCCACTGGATGGGGGGGAGTGAGTGAGTGGCTGCGTGGTGCTTAGTTGCTGGCTTGGGTTAAACCACAACAGTGTCGTATAAAAAAACAGAAACTTCACACTTTGTCAAAGAGTTTAAGGCATTCAAACCAAATATTTAATTTTCAAGAGTTGTTCCAGCCCTGAATAGACCCTAGTTTTCTCTGATTTTAAAGTGTTTACTGGGGACAAATGCCCTTCACTGCCCATCTGTGTAACTCCTTAAACAACCAGAGGATGCTGAATGACGGGAAGCAAAGTGTCCTCTCTCTGCTTCATAACAGATACAGAGAGACATTTGCTCTGATAAAAATATCAGTGCAAAGCTGGTCGCTACCCAGACCAGGCGTGGGTTTATGGAAACATAGTAAATCAGCTCTGCAGCATGCTTTGTTGGTATATTCAGCCTTCTCTCTATGCCAAGCTATAAAATTGCTGGATCAAAGTGGACCTGGGCCCCAGTCCAAACTTCCTCCAACTTGAGGGGAACTTGGATCCATATCCCAACCCTAGGACTCGGCTCTGCCTCTAAATCAAGCTCTTACAATCTCTTAGGAAAAGTCAGGCCCATGAATTATCCACTAGGTCACAGAAGGGCAGCCAAAGCTGTCTGTTTCCGAACACATTTGCTCTGCCTGCCCTGCATTGCCAGTAAAGAAATTTAGGTGGAGCCTTTCGTTTATCCTGGAATGCTGATCTTAGCCTTTGGGAAGAAGCCATCCATCCTTAATCTGCTATTTTAATTTTAAAATATTTTTTCTCCTCCTTCCTTTTCTCCAGTTAGGTCTGTGAATTGAGATCCCAGGAAGGTAGAAGCTATCTCCAGCAGCCTTAGCAAGGAACCTTGCTATACCTTACTGCATTGCTCAGAGGCCAGGGAGAGATGGAGCACTAGGGGAGGGAGGAGGGAGCATGTTCTCTGGAGTGAGCCTCAGTGTTCTCCACACTACCAGGCGCTTGGGTTAATGCAACAGTTTCCCTGTCAGCCGGGATGTGCCACCACCAAATCAACAGCAAGTGCTATAGGTGATTGCCTGGCACTTGCATGCCATGGTGGTGCAAGGGTTTGAGGTCAAGTTTTCCCATAAAATATGAACAGGAAACTACGCTCACACTGAAGGTGATAAATTGACATTAAAAGGAGACTGCAATTAAGAAATGAGATATGGGATGGATGAGGGTAGCAGGCCCCAGGGATCAATAGAATTTTGTGTTTAGATTGAGGTCTTCTCTTTCAGACTTGCCTTCTGTGACCCCAAATCTTCATCCTTTGCCACCTTATCACTGTATTATTATTTATTACAATAATGACAAAATGTCTTATTATTGCTGCTACCATCAATAATAGCTGCAATTTATCAGCAGTGTTTATTAAGTTAAATTCCATGACAACATATATCTTGCCCTCCCAACGCAATTTATACATGATGTAAGATAGTAGTAGAGGAGACAGAGAAAAATATGTGTCATTTCAGTGTATTTCAGTAGTTCCATTGATTTCTTTCACATTAAGTCCCTTCAAAGAGTTTTAAAGTTTGTATTCCTAAGCTAAGCTTTTTCTGCTGCAGAAGCTAATTTTTGGTGTCTTTGCACTTTGCGCTTGTTCTGTCACAGTCTCCACCATCTTCCCAGAATTGCCAAGCCATCATCATAAACATTTCACAACCTTTTCCTTTCCCTTTTTTTCCCATCACTTAGTTTGCTTTTGGAAGCAAATATTAAACATTGTCAGGAATACTGAAATAAAAAAATGTCTCAGTAAATACCTACTGGCAGTTCCCAAATAAGAGTTTTTGTGAATCCTGCTTTGAAGGACTGTGATGTTTCTCCATTTTTCCTGTACATTGTGAAGTGCTGTGTAGTGCACTGAAGTGAGCAGCTTATGACCCCATTCACAGACAAAGCACAAGAGTCTGATATTGCTTCCAAAATGCTTTTGTTTGCACTAATAATAAAAGAATTCCTTACTTGATTTCTGTTTGTCCTCCTGCTTTTCGGGCGATTTGAATCAGTTCTTTCCCATATCTCTCTTCTGCTTGTGCTCTGTTAAAAGAAAAACTTACTCAATTTCTCTTAGTGCTACCAGGAGCATGTTTACACAAATCTTGTAATTGCATCTGAGGTACAAAAAATGAGAAATACTATTTCTTTAATTTCTCTATCTCCTCAATCCTAGAGCTATTAGTTACCTCTAAAATATTTTTGGTGAGCTATTTCTAGAAGAAATGAGGGAAAATGAAGCCCATCTCCATGGCTTTGATTACTGTGGAGTGCTGTGTACAACTCTTTCCCCCAAAAGTTGGATTCAATTAGAAGAAGAGGTGTACAGAAGTGTGTAGTTAAGATGCTCAGAACCGAGAGCCTCTTTTGGAAAAGAAACCTAAAAGGTGATGGCAGACTTGACGCATCAAAACGAAGTCTGGAAGGGGAGTGAAGAGTAGGTTCCAAAGGATCCATTAAAGAGAGGTTATGAATAAATGGGAGCCAGGAGTAGCAGGCAAATTTCTAACCGTTAGAAACATGAGGTGCTGCTTGAACAGCTGCAGTGGAGGCAGAGCGGGAAGGAGCCTCGCTAGCTGTAAGGTGAGGCTGTGACAGTTTTATGCAGAGGACAATATAATGCGATGTCTCACCTAATGGGAAACTGTAACTAGTGACTCAGGAAAGTAGTTCTGTTTCTATGGTTAATAAAGAAATACAATTATTTCTTTGCTGTTTTCCCCTCCCCCAGCTCTGGAAGAAATTTTTTTTTCCTGCTTAAAAAAAAAAATGTACTTGTACTTGTCCTGGTTTTGGCTGAGATAGAGTTAATATTCTTTCTAGTAGCTGGTATAGTGTTATGTATGAGAATAATGTTGATAACACACTGCTATTTTCAGTTGTTGCTAAGTTGTGTTTATACCAAGTCAAGGATTTTTCAGCTTCTCATGCCCAGCAAGAAGGCTGGAGGGGCACAAGAAGTTGGGAGGGGACACAGCCAGGACAGCTGACCCAAAGTGGCCAACGGGGTATTCCATACCATGTGACATCATGTCCAGTATATAAACTGGGGGGAGTTGGCCTGGTGGGGAGGCGGACTGCTGCTTGGGAACTAACTGGGCATCGGTCGGTAAGTGGTGAGCAATCGCACTGTGCATCACTTGTTTTGTATGTTCCAATTCTTTTATCATTATTATTGTAATTTTATTATTATCATTATTATTTTCTTCCTTTCTGTTCTATTAAACTGTCTTTATCTCAACCCACAAGTTTTACTATTTTTTCCCCAATTCTGTCCCCCATCCCACTGAGGGGGGAGGGAGTGAGCAAGTGGATGCGTGGTGCTTAGTTGCTGGCTGGGCTTAAAACACGACAGTACTAAAAATGTTATTTCCTTTCTCCCAGGTGCAAGACTGGGGCGGAACTGAGTTTTCAGTCTTTGCATAGCTGCTAAAATCTATTGAATGGTCAATAATAAATAATGAACAGATAGCCTGGTGCTAGGATTTTGGGGTGAGGGGAGGATTTTGTTTAGGGTAAGTCCAGTTCTCACAAGGGGTTTAAATGCATTTCAAACAGTTTTGAGCCTGAAACTTGGCACCTTAAAGGAAAGTACTCTTCATTCAGAAAAGGAATTTTAATGTGGGTGCAAGGCCATGCAACCCTGCTGGTTTGTTCTTACACCCATCTTCCCATTCGGCCACGCTGTGCTTTATTATTGCTATTTGCTGAATTACAGCGGTTTGAGGGCTGATCTTTCAGTTTTGCAACACGGCAGCTGTTGGGGTGGGTCTCTGTTTGAGAGCATCCAACCACCCTTTCGACTGGTCCTCTGCATCTGATGGCTGTGAGCGCCTTGCATTGGAGCTGGCTGTACCGGTGGCTCTGGTGCAATTTCACAGGTTTGCAACCTACTTCTGTGACCTTAGGCAGGCTCATCCTGGGGACTTTCCCCCAGTCCAAGGAGATCTGTCAGGCTGGTGGAATAGCAGTGCTGGTTACACAGCAGCCTACAGTCGCCACAGCCCAGAGTGGAGGCTGTTCTTGGCCTCTGTCCATGGCTCCCATGTGTCTAAAGCTGCAAGTTCGGTTAGTTAATTGCTGTCATCCTGCACGAGAAATTGCTGCGTTTTAGTGGGAGTGTTCCTACGTCACTGCTTTGGGATTCCCCCTAGAAGAACAGGGTGCAAAATATGGTGACAGGCCACACAGACATACCACTTCATTTTCATGTTAGATGAATGAAATTTCATCAAAATGGAAATATACTGCAGAGACACATAATGCTGCACAAGTAGAATAGATTAATTTTCTTCTTATTTTAATAACAAGAAACGCTTTCGTGTCAGAGACTTTGCTTAGTGCCAGTGGATGTACAGCAATGCAGCAATGAGAATAACTCCAGTGCTACAGTCCCGCTTTGCTTGCTCAGTACACAATATATCACGGGAAAAAAGCATGGCCAGTTCTTAAGCCAGTCCCAGCTCCTAAAATACTCTTGGGTCAAATCTTCCTGAAACCTCAGGCATGGGACTAGACTAGCCCAAGGTCAGAGGAGTTTGACACGAGGCTGAGACCATCTTTTCACATCTTTGTGCTGCCTTTCCCGGTTTCCAGTACTGTTGCACACAGCTTCTATGTTTCCCTGCAGCCATCGAGAGCTGGAACATAATTTGTGTTTTAAGTCTGGGGCTTTGTTCTGGAATACCACTGTTTTCTCACTCTCCAACCTCTCAGGCCCTCCTGTGGACCAGGCAGGGTTATCTGTGAGCAAAAGTAATTGACCTGGGTGGAAAACTAGTAAAGTGTTAGTGCAGCCAGGGCAGTTGGTTTCAGGACTTAGGGCAGCTGCTGCATGAGTCCTTGCTGAAATTCTGGCATGAAGCCCATGATATGGGCAGCCTCTAGGAACAGAGATTCATCCCATGCTTTGATCTCCTCCTAGGTTATTCCCATGAATGACATGAGGACAAGCTGAAACACATATCTTCCAGAAATAAACTGGAAATATTACCTTCTTTCTGCAACTCAGTGCGGGCTATCTTTTCTCCTTTTCCTCCTCTGCCAACATGTACATACACACACAAGCACACGCACGTATGCATGCTCACATGGAATGTTTTGGGGGTGTGCAAAAGTTCATGGAAACATTTGTTCTTGTAGCTTTCAGATTGACAAAATGACTGTATGTGTATTTTTTCTTCTTTGCGGAAAGTTCTTTGTGCCTCCACCACAAACCACGAAGAACCTTATCCTGCAACTTGCAGAAACCTCTGTAACATTTTGGAAAGAAACAGGCATATATAGCATCAGATGCATGCTGCAGTGCAGAGCCTTCCTGAAGCCTGCAATATAATTCTGATCTCTGTAAGTTATGAGTCACAAAGGAGCTATTTTAAACAGTTGAAGCTAAGCTACCGTCAGACAGATGTGACTTCAGGACTGTGTGACATGCAGCAATAAAATATGCTTCCAGTGGTGGTCAAGAAAAGCAATTCAAATAGCTTCAGATTTTGATGGGACACTCTTACACTCTGTGAAATAGTCAACTTTCAGTTTGACAGCTCACATCCCCTTGAAAGTCCCAGTGCTTGAAAAGTAGCCTTCAGAAAACCAACCTAAAACCAGAAAACTAGATGTGGACAGCACGGGAAGAAAAAGAAGGCTGTGACTGAGGAAAGCAGAGCAATATTCATAAGGAGACGGTTCTGAGATTAACTGCTCTAGGATTACCTGCTGAATTTATAATCCGTATTGTGTGGTCTTTCCCACAGGTCACACATGAGCGTGTATGTGCCTCGTGCTATGTGTTGAAACTGTTGAAACCCAGCCATTTAAAAACAGAACCAAATTTCAGATACATTTTTCTAAGTCAGTAGTACAAAAATGAATGGCAAAGGAGTCAGAGCAGCTGTGTAATATGAATTTTCTCACCCACAAAATTGTCAGCTGTCCGTGGCTGTTGTTGAGCAGCACCCAAGAAGCCTGTAAAGGACAGACAGAAACTACAACATTGTTATTCAAATCTGGTAAGGTTGGTGAATGATGTGGGCTATCTTGGGTGTCTGGGAAAGGCTTTTGGTAGCATCTTTGGTAGCTTTGTCTGTATTTGAAAAATGGCCCGTTTTTAGTAGTTGCAGGAAACTGAAACACTGCCTGTGGCAGCAGCACCCTCAAAGAGAAAGAAAAATGTGCAGGTTGTTTGCTTCCTGTAAAAGGTGCAATTCAGTAACACTACTTGTGGATGTGTGTGCTGCCCTGTGATTCTGGACCAATAATGACCTGGGTCTTAATGGAGCTCTGGATTTCTGACTCTTTCAACCTTCTCTTCTCTTCTGAAATCTTTGAAATTTCTATTTGTTACCTACCTTCACAAATCACATCAAAAGGCTAGGATTCAAATCACTCAGGCTTTTTCTATGTAAACTAGTATCACTACCAAATTTGGAAACAGCCTACTATTCCTTTCCAGATGCCAAACAGGAGAGAAAATGGAGGTTGTTCACACTTTTTTCACTCTGATTTTCTTACCTCTGCTTGAGCAAATCCTCCACATCTTTGCACATCTTCCTCCCATCCAACAGCCGCTGTATGAGCACCTCGTAGCCAGTGTGGAAGGTGAACTCCTTGCACTGAAGACAGAAAGATAGTGGAGCTGATTTGTGTGCATAGTTTGCAGGTTTACCAGATGCCTGCTCTCAGTCATATGGAGCAAATTAACTTTCCGGAAAATCCAAATGGACCTTTGGATTTGCTCAGAGCAATTGCAGCTGGGGCAGACCTAAGGGTGCAGGTATGGGTGAGGTTTCTCCAAGTGAAAATCTGTAAAAGTTTTTATTAAATCAAATTTAATTTTTAATGCTGAAAAAGTGAAGTGGGTCGCAAATTTTGCTGTGTGGAAACCAACACTAGCTGTCTTTTGGGGGAAGTCACGTTTAGCATTGGGTGTGGGATCTTTGCAGAGCAGAGATGTATAGTAGCTCTTAAGGACAGCAGCTCCTCTTACCATATGTTTTCTAAAAAGAATGGTCAGAGTCAACTCACTGCCACAGGACTCTCAGTAAGACAGTGACTCACTGTCTAGATGCGAGTGGAGAAGTAAAGGAATCTTGTGCTCGTACGAATGTCAATACATGGGGTAGTCATTGTGCCACCTGGTCAGTGGTGGGGTGTTTTAATGGGAGGCAGTTCGCCGTTAGGCAACACTTGGGTTCTGATGTGCTGTTATGTATTCCTTTGGGATTGCTGTAACAACTCTTCTTATTGTTTGAATCGGTCTGTCTCTGGTGTAAATTCAACACGACAGGGTTTTTAAAAAAAAAAAAGTAGAAGGTAGGTATGTGGATTGCTTAGGAATGTGGACGTTGGATCTGCAGAAAATTGAAAGTCTGTGTTTCTGAGACGCTTGCCAATGAGTGCTGCTTCCCTTGCTTTTGCATTCACCGCCCAATCTCCTGTGCAATACATGGGAATCGCCTTTGGGTATTTTTGCAGCCTGTCCTGCTCCATGACCCACATGGCAAATGGAGCCAGCCAAGGCAATCTGTGATTTCCAGTCAGCCATACTAGACAGGTGAGGTCATGGAGCCGGGTGGAATTTGCTGCCCCAAAGCCAGGGCTCTTATCTCCTACCAGGGCTCTGCACTCTGTGCGGCTCAGGGCCACGCTCCTCTGCTGTGGTCTAGGACTGCAGATCCCTCCCCATCACACAAGGCCATGCGTCAGGCTTATCCCTGTCCACGTGATCCATCAGAGCACACCCCTGTGCATCTCAGACAAAAATATCTGAGTAATGGGAAGAAAAACAATTAGTCTTGCACTTCTTTCATCTTTTTCCCAACTTTCAGATTGCACTGCAGCAATGGTAAATCAGAGTCACAGCGAAGTGCTGCTGAGGAAATGCTGGGAGCCCAGAAAGGGACGGGAATAAAGCTGTGACGTGCTCTGAGTGTGGCACTGGGAAAGAATTTCTGTGTTCTACTCCTGGTCCTCCCACCGACTCACAACAGGATCAGGACAAGCCATTTTTACTTTGAGAGCCTCAGTTAACCAGTACATAGTGATAATGTTATTGAAAATGTAGTGGTGAATGTTATCTGAGCTTTATGTTATAGCATTATGGTAAAATCACGGACTGTGTAACCATAAAGAGAATGAATATGTTCCTTCCCTCAAGCAGTTTATGTACAATACAAGTGCTTATATACAAACTGAATACAGTTTATACATATATCCACTGTCCCCTAAGCAGTTATCATTTAATGAATGTGTATGTTTATTGCTTTCTACCATGACTGTGAAGAAGACAGCTGTTCAAGTTTTGGCACTCAAGAAGGATCCTCTGGCAAGCAACTGTTGGACACTTGAGCCTGTGGCTTTGCTTCCTTATTGCTGGGACTGAAGAGGAATAGGGCGAGCTCTGGGGATGAATGGTGGTGGCCGATGGCAGCCTTAGTGCTGCTCACCCAGGCCCTAGAGCTTCTGTGGAGATTTGCAGACCTGGGAGCAGGTTTTTTTTTGTTTCTTCAAGAGCTAGGATAAATTTCTGCAGACAATTTTTGTAAACCTACAGGTTGTAGTAACATTTCCAGTGCTGCAGTTTCTTGACAGCCGTTAATTCCTTCTTCCCTAATGGACACTCTTATCACCAGCAGTGGGGAGAAAGGAAAGACAGTAGGATAATAGTTCACAAGAGACATAGACAAATGCCTTTACCAGCAAAGTGTCTGTGCTACAGAGCCAGGCAAGATAATAATGTAGATAAAAGAATATGGAGACAGTGCAATGGATCCACTGTTATCACTGGTGCAACCACAGGAAAACGATAGGACTACATAAGCTCATGTGATGCATATGATCACCACTCAAGAAACAGGATCTCAAAAACAAAACATCAGTTTTCCTAACATTTCTGAGGGCAGGTTACACACAAACATCCCAGGGAGGGATTCTGCTGTGAATTAAATGAAGAGAAGCAAGATTTTGCCATTCATAGAGGAAAGTAGGAAAGGTTCTTGATAATGGCCTGGCAATGGACTTGTCACTTCCCCCCACTCCCTTTTTTCTGAGGACATCCTAATGGCAGAAGGCATTGCTGCTGTAAAAAACTCTCATGAATTGCTCCCTCTGCCTGGCAGAAGCCACTCTGTTCAGGTGCTCCGCAACCAACTCACAGCCCAAAAATTTTGATTGTATATTTCCAGATGCAATTAACTACATCCCATAACTGTGTACACAGCTTCCTTGTCCCAGAAATGCTGCCGAGAGGTAAGTGAAAATATCATATGGGTTTGTATCACCCCCGCAGTCAGGCATACTGCCACAAGCAAGAAATGGAGAGTGATAAGCACACTGTAAAGTTACTCTGCCGTTTCTGTTCAACATATCTCTTTGTTTAGTAAATGATAAAACTCACTTAGTGTCTTCTCCCACCTCTTTTAAACTGGTGCAGTTCCTATAATGAAAGGATGGCAGATTCTGTACATCTAAGAGAACCACTTATTAAATTCCCTAAATGGAGAATGCAGCACCAACTCGTTATCAAACCAAAAACATGCACACAAACACAAGCGTGTGCCAGAGGTCAGCCTGCTGACCACCAACCCTTCTAGGGGCCTTATAAAACTACCTAATGGAGTCAGTTCAGCCATTTGGACATCTTGCTCTAAGCCGTAAAAATGCAAGGGGAGGAAGCAATGCCATACTAAAAACTGCATCAAGGTTCACTCTGCCTTGGTGACCAAGAGAATTAATTTTGCAGCACATCTAACAAGATACTCTCCCAGTCTGAGGTAAAGGATCCTTTGTAAGTTATGCTGCGCTGGGTAGCACAGCAGTGCAGTCTTGTTGGAGCTCTGCAAACAGGCTTGCCTCCAGGACATGCACCAGCATTTTTCCTGGCACTGATGCAAAGGGAACGGGTTAGTGCTGCTCCCCACTGCTCACGACAGAGTTTGCGCTCCATCTTTTTGCCTTCCTACTTCCTTACTCCAATGAATTTAGAAATTCAAAAGCCAGATTTTGATTATTATAACTATAGGAATATTTTAGCCCTTTAACACATATAGAAAGATACCTGTTTAAATGTGAAATCGGTAATAGCACCTGCACATTCGTAGATCACAGGCTTTCTACCAAGCAGACTATGGGAGCAGTGTTCTCACTGTTCACTTTGTGCACTTGTGCGTGCATGTGTATGCCGAGTGCTAACAGCCAGTGCCTTACTCAACAGTTTTGCTTCCTGTCCATTGCCTGCTAACAGGAGTAAAACCTGAACTTGTTAAAAATGGAGCCGCTGCAGGGTTTTGTCCCTGTGGCTGACCCTCATAGAGGGATTTGGCTTCAGCTAGATGCAGGTCTAAAAAGGACTTCCTACCACAGGCAGTCTAATCTTTCATTTTGGGGAGATCCATCTCAAAATTTGCTTTATTGTCTTCACTATGTGTTCCTAAGGAATGTGGCAGCCATATTCAGAAACCACATCTGAAATCCAAACCAGGGCTGCTGCAGCCTCCCAGCCAGCAGATCTGGCTGTGGTCTAAATAGCATGTGCCTCTAGCATGTCACAGGCTACAGCAAGGAGGGAGAGGAAATGTAGCCAGGTGACAGCCCAGGTTTAGACAAGTTTAACCTGCTGTGGTCACTCACCCTGCAACATTGCTTCTTGATTTCCAGCCACAATGTAGCCATAAATGATTTAGGCCTAAGTTTACTTACGCAAACTTTTTCCTTTCATTTCAACAGCTTTTTTTCTTTTGTCATGTGTTGTATAACTGCATCCTCTCAACCTCTTCTTGAATCCAAACAAACCTTTGCCCTTTCCTGAGATACTGGGTTTCCATTCCATTGATTCCCATGTGTTTTTACAGTACCTGTTCAAGGCTGAATAAGTCCCTGTTGGACAAGGATGATGCCCTATTACTCCAGTAAAGACTAACTGATGCTTTGTGCCATGGCATTTGTGTCTGCTTTCTAAGAAACACTTCTGGTACATCAGAGGATTGTATTTGCCTTCTTCCACTATCAAATCATACCAGTGGCACCTAACTGAGCTATATCTATTGATATACCTGCCATTTTCTCTGCTCCTGCAATTTTAGTTAGCAAGGTCCTAGAGTGTATTGGACCTTTTTGCTACTGATCTGTTATGCTCATTTTGCACTTTGAAATTTTAATTTTGTCTGCTTTCTGTTACCCCAGGCTTGAAGGTTATCAGATACCTCCTGTATAGTATTTCATTTTACTTATTTGTTTCAACAACAGCTATTTCCAGTCCATTCTTAATGTCTTATGCCAGTATCGCCAATTAATATATTGAGTAAAATTAATCCTGGGACCAGCTCTCGAGATCCCTTCTTCCAGTTCAAGCATTTCCATTTCAGCACAAGCCACCAGTGACTCCCCTCAGAACACTGTCTTTGCCCACTTTACAGTTCTTCTTCTGCTGTGTCTGTTCAGTCCTGTTTTGTTTTTCTTCTCTAGTTTTGTAAGGATTTCCTGTGTAGCAGCATAACAGACACCACATTTTCTTTGTGAAGACAATCAAGACAGCAAGATTGTATTATGTTAAACAACCATCTAGCCTTGATAAGCTGTCTTGCCTTTACTCTATTTTCCATTTACCATTTTGTGTTATAATTAGCATTCGAATAGTTTTGCAAAGGCTGTTAAAGTTGCACTACTCAGCTAGTGCTTGGGCACCTCTCAGCTGGGTCTTTGTGGTCTTTATAAGAACTAATGACTAGTCAAAGACCTATTATTTTTTTAAGAAATTAGAAAAAATGCTTTAATTAATAATAAATATATTCATTAAATGTGTAAAACATCATTTGGTTATAACAAAATCTAGGTAGTTGCTTGGAAGAGGGTGATTTCAATCACCACCAGTAATTTGTCTCATTGCTGAGAAAGTGATTCCGCTTAGTCAAAGCATGTGCAGCTGTGAAAGAGGATTTACTCGTCGTTATTTTAATAAAAAAGATTGGCTAATCTGCATTGTCCAAGAGATCTATAATCACTACTAAGAAAATGCTTGACAAAGAGATTTCAGTGTTGCAGGCAGATTCGTATTGTCCTGAGATTCTTCCATTAACACTTCACATGTGTGTTGGTCTCTGCCGCAGAGGCTGGGGTTTTTCTTCTCATGGGGAAAATCACAGCTAATGGAGAGGCAGCGTCTCCTCTCCTCTTCCCGTTTGCAAAAGTTGGTTTCCTCCAGTGCAATGAGCAACACTGTTCCTCCAGAGATGAAAGAAATGTGAAAGAGAGTATATGACTGAAAAACACCAATGTTATGCTCTATTTTAGCCAGAATAGCTTTTCCTAGAATACTTGAAAGGAGGCATGGAAGACTGCAAGCAGAGGTGTTGACAGTAAGCACACTGGGATACACTTTCTTCTTTCCATTTCTTTTTTCCTCTGAGGCTTAACGATGCTGCTCCTTCACATTAGCACTTTTCTAAAGAGATAGGTGCCTTGGGACTGCACCATCCGGTCTGGTAGAAGTTTCGCCAAAGGCAATCACGCAGGTAAACATCGGGACTTAATTGTGGGAGAGATTATTCATGGCTGGCTCTGAGCTGGTTTCTGCAGCCATGAGGGAGAGGCTTTGAGGATTTTGCTTTGGTAACAAAGACTGCAAGCAGGAAGACTGATGGTGTCAGTTCCCTGCCCAGAGGATAGAAAGTTCGGTAGGAGGATAGCTGCAGGGTGACATAGTTTCTTGTTACCTCCTGGTGGCCCAAAGCTGAGTAACCTTGTGCTAAGTCTTGTGTCTAACTAGCTGAGAATCAGCCTTAACAGCACATCTCTCCTCTGAGCGTTGTGCTGCTGGGTGCTCAGAGGGTACTGCAAGGCTTTTTGAAGAGCAAGCATCTACATTGTAGATGCTTTACTGGTTACTGAAGCATGGTTTTGGTAAATAGCTATTACAATGGACTGAACGGAAGCAAAAATATCCAGGCTTGTGTGTGAAGCGCTCGCTCAATTGTATGCCCTTGCGTGTCCAACTACTAATATTCAGAAAGTGATGTGAATTGATCAAGCCATTGTGGTTGTGATGTAGGAACTGTGGGCTCTTCTATTGTGGCTGGTTTTCTTGGAGCATGTCTAACCCCGTCCTGGGACCTGGCTTGCCCATCCAGAACTTTTTTTAGAGGTAGTTTACATACCACAATTCATACCTCTGGCTGCTCCTGCGGGATAAGCTGGCTTGTCAGCAGCTTAGCATCTCCCTCAGAAAAGTGCTTTGCAGCTGAAGTCGTATGTCCTGTTTGGTAAGTGCCACTGCAGCTCCACCTCAGCTTGTTGCATTGCTCAGGGGAGCTGCAGTTCTGGCTGTCAGCAAAAAAAGGCCTCTTCCCCAGCACCTCCAGCTGCAAAGCCTGCTTACTTGCTTTTTGCAAGGTCCTAGGTGGTACACAGGGAGAGTAACACCCAGGATACTGCACGGCAACAACACTACCCTGACTGGGAAGAAGGGCTGGAGAAGACGTAACTACATAGCAGACACTGGGTGCATTGCTTGGTACGTGGCAGGATAGTGCTGAGCTACCGTTGAGATGGGGAACCAAAGAAACCTTAGCAAATATAGTAGATATATGAATGTGGATAGGAATTGTTTAATAATTATCTAGCTTATAATGAAGTTAAAGAAGTTTCAATAGAGGTAGACATGGCCCAAGGGGATGAGAAGTGATGTTTAACACTTGCATTGTTGAGGCTGGCTGGGACAGGAGATAGTCCCTGATAAGAAGCAGCAGTGGCTCCAAGAACCAGCCAAGACCGACCTTGTGATTTGGACAAATGCCAAGGGACAACTGAGTCTGCACAGGGACAGAAGGTTAAGAGTGAAGAAGACATACAGCCTTCATCTTCACGACCACCAGACGACCACCATAAGGAGGCACTGCGCAAGCACAGTTGAGAGGAGATTATGGAAATGACTTCCTAGAGCTAATTTTAATATGAAGCGGGGATAGGTAATGCCTATGTATAGGCGTATTGCGAAACTCTATGTATATGTAACACTTGACTGTATAAATTTAAAGTGAACTGCCAAATCAGGCGCGCACGACTTTGGTGGGACTACCCCCCCCCCCCCCCCCGCTCCCC
>NW_010972775.1:3185314-3221767 GCF_000737465.1 Haliaeetus leucocephalus
CGCCTGGTGGGCCCTCCCCCCCCCCCCCCCGTGCTGCCCAGCCCTTAATGAACATACCTACTTTACAATCTCACTGATTGTGGAGTCTGTTTTCCGCACGTCACCGTGGTGATAAAGATAGTATCAAAATCGGCACTGGTTAACTGGTTTGCCCATCTTAGGTGGGTCTGACTGCAAGTGTAGTACGACTACTGGCCGTTACAGTATAGCTATCAGATATTCTTTTCCCCTAATGATCCTTCATTTCGGAATTATTTTAAATTTATTATCTGCAAATATTAAAAAAATATTTTTGAAAACGTACTTTCTCTTAAGTTTGAAAATATTTAGCTATAAAAGTGCATTCCTTGTCTTTGTTCTTAATGGTATTTTCCCAAGGCTTTTATCAGAAGTATTATCAAGATGGGTTTTGGACTGGAAATGATAGATGTTGCTAACTCACCTAAATAAAGTGTTCATACAGATTTTCGAAAGAGAAAAAAAAATTGAAACTGAATCTGTTATGGGTACCGTTGGAATTTTTTTAAATCAAACTTTTTTTTTTGCATCATAGCATATCTTGTTTGGTTAAGGTAAGCTCTTGACATTTTTAGTAAAACAAAAACTTAAGATTAATTTTTCCAGGTTCAAAAATGAAATAACTACTGGTGTGAGGAGGAAGTTTACGGAGAACAGGAGATAGTGAGCTGTGAACAAGCATTGTTCTGCCAATATCTTTTTCAACTGCCAGAAAGAAATCCTTTCTATCCACAGTTGTATCACACATGATATCTCAGGCCCAGATTGCAAGTAAGTTGCTCTGACTGAGTTATATCAATGAATTAAATCATTGCTTCATACCGCTGTGTACTGGCACTGCTTAAAAAGAGTGTTTCTAGATCTTGATCTCTTGATCTGCTAGTCTCCTTGTCAAGTGCTCTATCAAGGGCTGAGTATTTACTGTAGGCAAGCAGCAAACAGACCTAATAGCCAACAGTCAAACATGATTTATAGTCTCAAAGTACATTTGACTAGGCTGGATGTTTTCTATCATGTCATGGTCTTTCACAGTAAGTGAATCACTTGCTTTGTGTTCCTGTTTTTTTTGGGGGGGGGGGTTGGTTGTTTGTTTTTTTTTTCCCTGGGTGGCTTTAAAATTTCCTAGTATTTCTAGGAATATATTCACATGACGCCAAGTGTTTTAGGAAGTTTACTGCTCTTTTTGTGTGCCAATCAAGCTATCCTGAAACAAATAGTGAAATAAAATGTGATAGCAGTAAGCACCACTAATTTGTATATCTGATGTCTAACTGAATGTTTAAATCCCCGCTCCAGCTCACCTGTGATACTGAGGAGGGCTGCCTGGGCCTTACTTGGCCCTGGTGCTATAAGAAGCAGTTGGGTATTGCTTCCCATTACATGAAATGCTGTCTTAGTTCTGCTCTACACCAGTGAGACATGAAAGAGCCTTTTTTCAAAACAAACCCCCAGGTTCTCAGACTGACCCTCTGCTGCCTTGTCCTGGAAATGTGTTAGCAGCTGAAAACCCAGCTGTGCAATGTAATCAAGAGGCGAGCACATAAATAGAGTAAGGTCATCAGTGTCTAGAACAGAACCATATTGCAGCGGAAGACTAACTGAAACAGTCTCCTCTGACCAGTGCTTGGTGTAACAGGAATCCTTTTCTATAAATTCTCATGTGATAACAAACTACTTAATGAGTTTCAAAGCATACGTCCATGCTGCATACTGCTGTACTGTGTAAGAGCTCATTTTTCTTACTGGCTGGAACTGGTTGGAATGGATGGGAATGCAATGGTTGCTCATGCTTTCCAAGAGCTAACTGACTACAGAAATTATACAAACTTTAAAAAATCTATACTATTTTTTAAATGTATATGGTTTTTCCACATAAGAAGCAAAAAGCAAGGAAGAGTAGGTGGGCTGGAGCTGACTGTGTAACATTTCTATCATTTCTTGTAAATTCACTCTTTGCACATTAGAAACATAAATGTTTGCTAAGGATGTAGGTGGCTATCTTGGAACTTTTTTGTGATTATTTCAGGAACTGACTCGGTCATTTTCAACATGAGGCTTAGTTTGCAATTTCACTGCAGTCTTTGTTACCTACATCTGTGATGCAGTACTTTTCATGGGGAGCAAACAGCATTTATTGCCAGGCATAGCATAGATGTGAACCTTGAATGGGACCTTCAAAAATCAGAAGGAAAAAACCATTGCACTTGTAGCATTCCATTTGCTGAGCTGCTGGATTGCCATCTTGGGCTTTCCCCTGTAACAAGGTAGGCTAGAGCACTTCAAATGGAAACAGAGATTCTCATCAGACTTCAATTCTGCAGCAGTTAGGAAATTCAGAAATAAATTGAAATCGATATTTCACAGATTTTACGGTAGCATTGCAAAATTAGTGACCTAGAGCAAACCAGTAGCTTCTCAGTGGTCTTTTGCTCTCTATGACATTGCAGGTTTTCTCCAAGAAGGAAATGGTTGTTTTAGAGTTCTGCTGATGAGAGGAATTTGCTCCTCGGCTTCCTGAGCCCTCGCCCTCTTCACTGGCATCCTGGACTGCTCATGTGTTATGTATTAGGCATTCTTACAGTCATGGCATGTTGTTTGGCTCTCCTCATGTTTTAATCACCCCATGATTTGCATAGCTACAAAGTAATGGCTGCACAAGACAACTTAACTTTTGCAGGTGGTTTGTTGGCTGGCAGACAAACGGCACGCAGGGAACAGACTTGGAAAGTCTCAATTCCAGTCTAATAAAAGGACTCTGCTTGTGCTTATTACCACTATTTTAGCTTCCCTTCTTAATAATTTAATTAAATAGTTTTCTGAGAATGTGCAATGTTTCCTAGGGAAGAAAAACTGTAGCTTAATTTTTGGTCTTTTTGTATAAAGAGTGCAAGTGTTCTATTATTCTTTGCATAGCAGTGTTTTTACATCTCATAACGTGATTAATCACAAAATCACTGCTCCAAGCTTTAGCTAGAGGACTAGAGAATGTGACAGTCTTTGAACTTTTGGCTTCTTTCAAACATTACAGAGAAGGAACTTCACCTTTTGGAAGGCAGAAATAGAGCTTTGGAGACATGCCACAGTATCACCTCCTTTCAGCTGCCCATCTGCCCATGTCTCATAATGCCTCAATTCCACAAAGGGCATGAGCAAAGTCAGGATATATAAACTTTGTGCCTTCCTTTTTCACAAGAACACCTTTGTACTGAGTAGGAGAAGAGCATCTCTTTGATTCTGAGATGCTGTCATTTATTGTTTTATTCCAAGTGTCTTGTATTGCAAAGCAGCCAGGGAAAACAATGCACCCTCTCTTGAATTGCACATATTCTACCATGTTGAGATCATACTTTTATTTGCCTGTTTCTGCTAGTTTTCACTGCCTTCAGCCTTGACCTGAAGTTCCTGCAGGTGGAGGTCTCGGGATGTTTTCTGACCACCTTCATGTGGCATGCTCCTACTGTGCAGCAGTTCAGACACCTGTTGCTTCTGTGCTAGGAAAAGGAGAAGGGGGCCAGCAGCCAGATGTTTGTCACAAGAAAAGGTGTGACAAAAAGCTAGGAATCCATTCAGGAAATTTGGATATAACAAACTTCTAGAACACCTTTGTGGTGGGGATAGTGAGAAATGGGACAGGAGGAAGCAAAATCTCTCCCTAGTTTTAAATCGGAGCTTGATGTGGCTATATGACACAGGTTTGAGGTGGCAGCATCCCTTTATATTTTCTCCATGTGATGACTTTAGGCAACAGCTAAATCCATAAAGTAAGGTGGCTTCTTCCTGGGAGTCAACAGAGAGCCCTGAAGTGAGCATTTGCACCTGCCTTTCATAAAGAACAGCACTGTTTTGCCATGGTGCCTTCTGGAGTCTGATAGATAAATGTGTCAATGGTGAAATCAGATGTTGCTTCAGTCTCTTATTGAATAATACTAGCTACACAAGAGAAACTGGAAGTAAAATAAGGAAAAACAGAATCTTAAAAGTAGAGTATACTTCTCTTTTATAGAAAATAATGGTCAGAGTTTATTTTTGTTTCTATTCCTCTTTAGTTCATCCACTTCCATGTCTCTTCCTTTTAATAGGAGCTCCTCTCCTCCTGCAAGCACTGTGGGCTCAGTCCCAGACTGCTGTGAGCAAGGCAACATGAAACAACTCTGACTTGCTCAGGCACAGAGACGATTGTTCAGAAGGTCATACAAAGCCACTGGAACCAGACCTGCTTAGCTGGTACATTAATTCGTTAAAAAAACTATGTGTCTTTGTCCTCCCTGTCTTAGAAAACTTAGAATTGTTTCCTGTTAGTCCTGAAAAAGGCACTAAATACAACATACTGCTGCACCCATGCTCTCTGCTTCCCCTACAAGATGAGCCAGGCATTTTGTTAGTGGTCTTTCCTGGCATGTAGGAAAGGGTAAAGCTTCAGGAAATCTTCGCAGAGTCTTGCTGTACAAGTGGAATGAATTAAAGATTTAGTTCATTTCTTAGTGAGGATTATTCCAATAGCTACATATTACCATTTCCATTTTACAAGAGATCTTCACCGCCTAAATAATAATTTTCAACATATCCTGTTACTCAATATGATGCAACATATTCTTACACTCCGTTAGTATGGTGTATCACAAAGTTCTGGGGAATTGTGCAATCCAACAGAACAAAATCAACTTTAGGCTTATAGAAATTCTTAAAAGGGGGTGGTTTCATATAAGTAAAGTCAAGCAGTTTGTCCAGGTGGGACAACTGTGCCAGTACTACATTACCTTCTGGGAGGCATTTCTCTGTGTTTGCTCCCACTTGCATAAATGTCTCTCCTGCCTTATACAAAAATAATTAAAAATGGATTAATTCTGGGTTTTTTAGGAATTGCTGAACCGATGAGATATTTAGCTGGATGTACCCCCTTTCTGCTGCAAGCTCCTACCGTATAGGAAGTGGGCAAGATCTACGTAAGTGGGTGCACGCTAAGGGATTGCACCAGCATAGCTACTTTTGAACCCTTTAAGCTGTTAAAACTGTTGCATCAGCCTGACTGTCATGCACAAGGTGTCCATTCACTCAAAACTCCCTTGTCTTTTAACCAGCAAGAATAAAATTCTTGTTCCATTTGCAAAGAGCCTTAGCATTATCTGCCTTAGAAGTGTTTTATGTTCTCATGAGCTTCTCTTGTACGAAATGAACTACTATGACTTCTAGAGCAGGGTGGGAAACAGTTTCCTTGCCCTGCAAATTTATATAAGGTTTTTAAAGTCCACATTTCACCTCTTGACAACAACAGCAACAGAAAACAACGAAAAAAGGCATTCACATTGATATAAAGAAGAAACCTGCTCTGAATCAGACAGATCTGATTGAGAGATCCCCCTGCCTAAGCTGGCACACTATCCACCATCTGCTGTCTATATACGGAAGAGGAATTTCATTTTAATCTCTCCTTTCTCTAGCTGTTTTACTTGTGGATGAATCTACTGGAGCAGAGGGAAGGCATGCCTGGACTCCAGGCTGCAGGTAGGATAGACTGTGGGCAATGAAAGCTCCAGTTCCTGTTCGAGACTAAGTCTCCCCCCCCTGCAGAGCTCCCAGGACCCCAGAGGGCTGGGTTTTGAGTTTGGTCTCCTCTTCCCCTCTTTGGTTAAAAATTTCACCTTAAACCTCCACCTCCAGAGGAAGCCTTTACCAGATGTAAACTTTTTCATCAAAACCCAGCTTTATCTTTGAAAACAGCTCCCCTAATTCCAGTAAAATTGTGTTTTCCTGAAAAAAAGGTTTTGTCAAAAACACAAGTCCTAACCAAAAGTGTGGCCAGGGCCTTTCAATGGCAGGTGCCTCCTTTCCTTCTGGTGCTCCTGGGGATTTCCATCCTGCTGAACAGCCCCCAGGGCTGTTCGTCAATCCTGACTTGTTAATAACCCTTCAGTAATTACAGCACCTATTGCAAATAGCATGAAGCGATGAGACTCAGACCTCAGTGTTGTTAACCACCTATTTTCTTTTTTCCTTTGCCCCACCCTTTATTTTTTATTTTTCTTTCCTTTTAGGAATTAATTAGGCCTGGATAAATTGAGAGCAGCACCAAATAGCATCTTGGTTCGAAAAGTTGTAACTTTAAAGAAAAAAAAAATTGTGTTTGTTTATTTATTTTTTGTGCTCTGAATGGAAAAACAGAAGCTGGTATCTCTAAGCTAGCCTGAGCTGGTCAATTTTCACTTAGTTCTTAAGACTAAGAGTAAATAACAGTTGCCTTTCATTTAAAGCAAAAATGAAGTTGCACCAAGAGCTTTTTGCCAAGAGCTATGGAACTTTTCAATTCCTCAATCTCGTTCAGTGACGCTTTTCCACCACTTTGAAGAAGTACTAAACTCCATTTATAGTAAGGGAGCAATTCTTTGGGGAACTGAAAAGCTGTTGGGATCTAGATGCATATTTTCAACATCTTTTTTTTTCTTAACCTTGAGACCTTAAGCAACGCTGAGTGATCCCCTTGCAGAGCTGTGCCCCGCAGCCTTTACCTTGTTCCAGCCTCAAATCCCCAAATTCTTACTGAACAATACAGTGAACTTTGTACATTATTGAACTGTGGCTGCTGAGAAAAGTTTTATTACAAGAACTAGGTTAAACAGGGGATGAAACAAATATTTTCTGTGCCATCTGCCAGCCAGAATCTACCTTGCTGCAGTATGGCATGAAAACAAAATCAGAAAAAAGGTCTTTTTGAGCTAAAAGCAGCTGAAGAATAAAAAAAAAAACAACTCTGTTTATGAAGCAGCGTAACTTGCCTTCAATACAAGTATGCAATGAGTGTAACTGGATTGAAATTCAGAGTCTTCCACTGTGCCTGCAAAGCAACGCAAGGTCAGTGTCCCTGTCAGTGACTGTAAACTTTGAAGAAAGAGAAACGGTGCAACTCTGTGCTGCTGCATTGCAGGAGTGCAAGCCTTGTGGGAGGAAAGGGATGGGTCATGAATCACCCAGTCCAGCAAGGAAAAAAATACGTTGAAAAGAGATTCACAGGGAGAATCTGACGTTCACCCTGGCGAGTCTGTTGTGGGAGGGGAGGCTGAGAGCTGGGATTGCTCAGCCTGCAGAAGAGATGGCTCTGGTGGGAGGGAGTAGGGGAGACGGAGCCAGGACTTCTCAGTGGTACCCAGTGACAGGGCAAGAGGCAATGGGTGCAAATTGAAATACAAGAAGTCCTGTTTAAGCATAAGAAGGTTTTTTGCTGTAAGGGTGGTGAGACACTGCAACAGTTTGCCCAGAGAGGTTGTGGAGTCTCCACCTCTGGAGATACTCAAAACATGGTGCTGGGCAAGCTGCTGAATGCTGGCCCTGTGCCGAGCAGGGGGTTGGCTGGACAATCTCCAGAGGCCCCTTCCAACCTCAGCTATTCTGTGACTCTACCATCAGAAAATGCACCTCAACAGGCTGCTTTAGCAAACCAGAGGACACCCTCCTTGATCTTTGCGTGAAGTGCTGTTACAGATCCACAGGATCCGTTTCAAGCCGTGTGCAACAAATACTCATTTAAATCTAGGTGGTGTTCATTAGATGTGTCTGTGTATGTGTGGGTGAAAAGAGAGTCGATGACTCACCTTTTCCGTATTTAAAATGCATGTTCATGGCACAGATAAAGTTGGCACAAATAAGAATCCTCCATGTCTCTGAGCCCAAGCAAAACCAAACAACTTTTCCAGAGCAGGACAGATCAAAACAAACCAGATATAACTGTGTAAAAATATTAGCAAAATCGTCACAGTGACTTCATCGATCAACCGATTTAAGCAGTCAAAACCCCTAGATAAGGCACCCAGTTTCAGCATGGTCATCAGAAAATTTTACTAAAATGTAATTACTTAACTGTCTAATTATTTCAATCGCTGACCTAAAATGAACTTTCTGAAAACCCATTAATCTACCTGGTCTGGAAAGCCTCCTGCAGCCTTAGGACCAGCCCACTGTGTTTAAACCTCCTCCAGATACTCTTCCTTCTTGTAGGGAAGATGCTCAGCCTGACGTGCCACATGCAGGCCATAACTGAGCATATAACCGAAAGCTGCAAACATAAAACTCTAGTCCTTCTATTTGAGCTCATCACCAGGGAAATGAACCACCCCGAATATGCTGTACTTGGCTCCTCACAGACCCTCCTAGGTGCTGTTTGAGGAGTACAGGAGATGGAAGTAGACATTGACATCTTTGCCTCGCTTTCGATATCGGTGCTGGGAGCGTTAGTTCATTTGAGCTTCATTTTTAGCTGTTGTGCTCTGCTCAGAAGTGATTTGTGAAGCACCAGTGTTTCCATAGCCACAACAACTAATCAGGTTTTCTGCTTGTGATTTCTTTTGGTTCCAATGGCTGTTGTAAGAACGCACCCCACTTCATGTGTGTTTCTCATTGCCCCAGTGAGCTAAGCGTCCTTCCCAGATCGGCTGGGGGAATGTAAGAAGACATTATACGTAAAAAGAGAATAGAACAGCCTCTTCCGTGGAGATGAAGTTGACCTCACAACAAACATAGACATCAGCTGGGCAACCGGTTCAACTTTTCCCAGTTCGTTCTCCTTTCATTCCTCATTTCCACACACATCCACCAGTGATGATGTGCTCTGGATGTAAGTAGGGCCACAGCCATACATCTGCCTTTAATCACACTTTCTGGAGTTGAGAGAGGTGCAGTACGTACCAACAACAGAGCCTGACCTGTCTGTCTGCCAGTGTGCGGTGAGATTATTTATTTTAATTTGTCTTGTGTCAGCAGATACAGATGCAATTCATGCAATCCAACTCAAATGAAACTCGGTGGGGAACCACTTGCAAAGCTGAGATGCCAGGGTGAAGGGTTGGGCAGTCATGTCCTCTCCTGCCCCAGCTCAGCCGTGCCTTGGGTGCCAGGGGCTGGCAGGAGCCCTCACCAACCCTGGTTCCTCCCTCCCAACAAACCTGCCCGGTCTCACTTCCCCCTCACAGACCTGCTTCAAAACAATGGGCCCTGCAAAACTTAACCTCTACAGGAAAGTAGGGGAGCTCCCGGTATAAAAAAGACTTCCTTTTTTTGAGTAAACCAGTTGATATTGTATTTCTTTTGTACGTTGCCTAGTAAGTCTAGAAGATAGTTTTACTGTGACTTTTGTAATTATCTCTGTACTCTTCTACCACAGTTAAGAGTCTCATTAGAAGTTAAATTATTTATGAAACTAATTGCATCTTTTTTGACATATATAATAGACCATTGTGTGGAAAAGCTACAGTAAGAGTTGAGACATTCACCTATGAAGTCAGCTTTGCATTGAACCTGATGTAGAATATAGCCTGAAGTCAAAACAAGAAAGATTAAGCAAGTATCTTTGTAACAGGCTCTTTATCTTAAGCACTTCTGTGGCTCCCACTGCTGTCTGACCCTAATCACTGGTACTGCCTGGGCAGGAATGTGGTAACAAGTCCGCAGCAGGGCAGGGAGACAAATCTTGCTATTTCATGTTGAAAGCCTGGATCACATTTGCAGGCCCGTATCTCCAGCTCACTCCCCCTTTTAAATCTGAGCTGTGAGAATCCACAAGCCCTGAGCTCATCCCACAGCTGAGAACGAATAGGCACTTCACACTTTAAGCATTTTATTTTTTTTAAATCCTAGGCACCTTAGGAGCCCATGACATGTGTTCACAATTGACTTGGCCACTTGTGTTTGATTCAAGGCTGCCTGAGGGAATAGATTTGCTCCCACTCAACTCTGGGCACTTTGGAGCCTGCCCCACAACCAAACACCTCCTTTAAAAGTCTTCCTCATTCCCCCTTCCCAGGTGGGTAAGGCAAAGCCAGTAAATGGTGCCAATAAGCATCTACGTACCTGTTAGCCAGAAATAGCTGCATTTCACAAGGTTGCAACTGCAGTGTTGAGCAGAATGTTGAAGAAAAACAAAATAGAAGGAAAAGGCAGTGACAAGTATTTCAGAGGAAAAGCAAACAATGAGTACAAGAACATAGAATGGGACTAAGAAAGAGATTCAGTATTTGTGACAGAAGGGGGAAGATTTTCTTGGTTAGTGGTTTTTTGTAACAAAAAAATTAATGTTGCTCAGATCTCTGCCTATTAACATAACTCTATTAACGTGAAACTCAGCTGGTATCGCAGACCTACTCCCCATTAACATGGGAATTTACATACCTGTCTAATACGATGCTAGAGAAGACAGGTAACATCTGTTACATTTGTACAGCAGCCCAGCAGAATATTAATCCATTAGCAACTGCCTTGCATTGGCTATCAAAACCAATTTGTATTTTCATCTCACTAATATATTCCAAAACATACTATCAGAGACAAAACTTCTGAAAAGAAGCACATTTTAGTGGAGGCTTTGAGCAACTTTGCCTTAAACCATTACAGAGTGTGTGGAGGATATAAAACCAAAAATTGTAATTAAAAAAATATACTGGTTTTAGCCCAGGCCATGCTACAAAGAAAATAATAAAAAAAAAAAAAATAGTACAAGTGTGAAACTTTTAGTATAGTACTATCACTGCTACATTTAATAGGGGAAAAGAGAGATTAAAACTTACACCTGTTATGAGGAACAATTTGCATTTTTGTGAAAGACAGCACACCTTGTTCTTATGAAGTTTGAGGAACTTTGGGGAGGAACGAATGGTGCTCTTTCTCTGCTAGTTGGGGAAGATCTGCTGCTTTTAGCATTTCTTTACATGTTTTACATTGCGATAGGTACTAAAGGAACTTCTGCCTATCCAAAATTTTACTGTTGGTAAGAGCAGGGAGTTGTTGCTCAGATATACCTTGTCAGGGTGAATTACAGGGAGGAGGTGCAGTGGTGTCCTTAGGCAGGTCTTAGAGATCAGGGATCTGTATTGAGTGATCTACTATGGTGAAAATATACTTTTTGGGTTTTAATCATAAAGATGGTTTCCATTCATGGTACAAATTGAATAAAGGAGATAATTGCTTGCTGAAACAAACCGTGCAAATACATTTCCCTCTCGCTAATGGGCATAACAGAACCTTATGAACGCAAAAATAATTGCTGATCTTGTGATTTGGGGGCAAGCTGTACGCTTTTGTCACATTGTGCAATATCCTGTAAGTTTTCATTTTAAAAGACTTACCATTGCATAGCCAAAACTACTATCCTGCAACCGGGTATATTTCTGCCTTGTTAATCAAGCCTGCCGATACAATGTTTCCAGCCAAACAATATTAAAAACAAAGATGCTTTCCTTTAAGGAAGGTGTTAGCTTCAAAGCTAAGCAAGGATTATAGTCATGGTAAGGTGACTAAGCACAGGAGAGAAGTTTAGGAAAGAAGAGCCGTGAGGAGCTGGCCTAGCCAGATTCTCAACTGGTGTTAATCACCCTAACGCTACTCCAGTCCGTGGAGTACACCTGATGTATTCTCGCTACAGACCAAGACCTTGAAAAGTAAATATACCAAATGTGCCAGTTCTGAAAGTCAGATTGTATGTTTTCAAAGGAAGTCCAGAAATGCAAAAGCCGAAGCTCCCAGGGTAGCACTGGCTTGCAGTCGTGTCCTACCCTGTGCATTGGACAATGCAATTAGTAGCTGTATAAAAGAGAAGGCACGGACACTCGTGTAGGTGTGGTCAGGCACAGTTAGGGTTAACATCAAAATTAACTTTTGTATTTCCTCATTACCTTTTTTTTTTTAACTGTTCAAATCTGGTACTAGAGTGGGGGCAGGGAGGGCTTCCTGGAAGTGCCAGGAGGAAGGTGGTTCACTGAAATGTGTTCTTGCATCTGCCCTTCTATTTTACACCAAGAGAGGGTTTACCCTGAAGGGCAGGTGGATAGAAAGAAAGCACAAGAGCAATTACACCATGAAGGGGCTGTTCTGCTTGGCCTGATAGGAAAATGACAGGAAGAATTCATATGCCTTCATGTCTTTCTTTAAGTCAATCCTAGATGCACTGGCAAAATGATTTCCCAGACAAGAGGCAACCACATCACATCCTTTTCACCCAGCTTTGCAGCATTAGAATTTTGTTGTTGGGTTGGTTTTTTTCCTTAAAACCTCCACTCCAGAAGTAATTGCGAGAGAACCTCAGATTACCCTTGAGAGAGAAAGAGCTAGGGTCTTTTTGCCTTGTAACTGCAGAGACAGAGCTCGAAAACAACACACCAAAAGGTTCTTCAACCAAAAGTCAAGTAACAAGAGCGGATGATATCTAGTTGGTTTAGTAGCCACTGTTTTTAAGCCAGTTGTGAGTGTTTGGGCTTAGTTCTCAAACGTCACTGCTAGTTCTTTCTGCCTGTGCTGCCGTATAACTCCTGGGCACCTACATGCCTCAGGCATGCCCTTCTGCACCTAAAAGCAGGCATGGACTCTGTAGGTGGGTGAGCAATAGCATTTTGCATGCAGCCAGCTGGCTTTGCTCTACAGGCAAACATGAGAGAATTCAGACTGTAATTAGTAACAGTTCACCTGCTCAGGGGAGCCACTCCTAAAACTGAAGACACTCACTACAAGCAAGTGCTCTTAGGTCTGAGACAGACAAACCCATGTCCCTTTCAAAAGCAGTTTCTGGAGCTAGCACAGGAACTGGGAATGTCAGTCATTTTATGTGGCCTGGATATATTCTTTACAATGCATCCTTCTGCCTAGGATCAAACACTTATGCTACCAAACAGTATGTTTTTGCTTGGAGACAAATTTAGTTTTTTACTAAACTAAATTTAGAACACAGAACAGGATTAAAGTAGTTTTAAACTGTATATAGAACTAAGCTGTATTTTAGAAGATTTTTAAATACAGATCTATTGAATATAGGAAACACATGGGAAATGCTCACTTACCCAAAATGCATCTTTAAACTGCAGCTGTGTCATTATTATTGCTGTGCGGAGGGGGAGGAATCCTTCACCAAGTTTGTTCTTGGATGAGAGCAGCAGCAGCCACAGCACTGAGCCTTGTTGTTGTACCCCAGCTGAAGCAGAAAGTGAAGCACATACACAGACCTGCCTCTTCTGAAGTCAAGCTGGTGAAAAATAGCATTGGGCAGTTTCAGTCAGCTCAGCGTAATGACCTATGGCTGTGAAGGGTCAGAGGGGGAAAAAAGCTCTTGCTCACACACAGAGACATGCATGAACTCAGCACCCTAACCCCAAACCTGTTTCTCTTCTGGTAAACAGTTAATATTGAAATGAGGAAGCAAGGAGATGTCAAATGATGTCAGGCTGCTCCTCGCCATGGGTGCGTGTGAGTGGCTGGCAAATTTAAAAAAAACAAAAAAGAGAGAGAAGAAGAAAAAAAAAGAAGTAAAATTCAGTGATATGATTTGATCAGCTACAGGAGAAGAGAGAGCAATCAAAATGCAAAGGAAGCCAGCACAATACAAAGAGATAAGCTGTGGAGGAAATTAGAGTCAATCTGTAATATAATGCTGTGGCCTTACAAAGAAAAAGAAGCAAAAGAAATGTATGTGCTACATTTCTCCAGTACCTTCTGGGGTTGGCAGAAGCCCACGTATTTGCACATGGCAAGCGTAGCTCAAAGTTGCATTTTGCAACTGTAAAGGCTTTTCAAGACTCCAGGTAAATTAAGAACACTGTAAAGTGTGCAGGTGTCTGCACACTTTTAGATACCTGTATGTCTACATAGAGAAAATTTCTGATTTGCATACCCTCATGTAAATGTTTATATGAATAGGCAAGATATGTGAAATTTACAAGTAAAATCCAAACTCTTGAAAAAACTTGTAATAAGAGAGCTAAGAGTTTATTAGCACCAGGACCTGAAGTGAAGCTTCACAGACATCTGAACCAGCAGCGCACATAGCACCACACACAGCGTGCTGCTGACATCAGGTATTTCAGACAGCTAGTTAAATAAGCTAACTGATCTGTTACAATGCAGCTGCAAATAATTGATAATAAAGTAATATGTCTAACGCTTCCATGAAACCCTCTTCAAAATGCCTGTCCTACAGGTGAGGGTGCCTCTGTTCACCTCCTTAGGATGTTTTAAGGATTCCTAAACATGCGTTTTTAAATACTTACTGGCATTTTCAGAGGGTAGAAAAAAAAGAAAAGAAAAAAAACTCTTGCCATGGTTGCCTATGCAAAAATATGTCCTTCTACACCAAGAACACATCAGGACTGACATAGCTATAATTAATTAACATTGTTCCTGATGTCTGGGTGTTGCTTTTTTCTTACTGTCCCTGCAACACAGGTCACACAGTCAGATCACTTAGTGGTGAGGAAGTCTTGCAACTTCACTGAGCTCCAGCAGGCTACAGAGATCTGCTCAGAGAGATATGCAGCAGTTGGTGGCTAGAGTTATCAGTAGTCACACCATGAGCAATTTGTAGCTAGTATTTTAGAGAATTGGCAAGTTTGCTTCCTGGTGGTCTGAAGAAGACAGGGAACATGCAAAGACTTTGAAAGGGAAAATGAAGTGCAAGCAAAGGAGGGCAAAAGAGAGAGTTTGCAGGACCAGAGGTGTGAAACTGCTTTGATTATCATGAGCAGCAGGAAAAAAAGCATCATTTTGTGAGAGGGGGAGAAGGAGAAATGTAAGGATTCACTCGCAGAGGGTACTGAGGGGGAATGAGTGAAGCATTCTTCCAGAAGGGAAAATTTCCTGAAAAAAATTTATTTTGAGGGCATGGGCACTAGTCTTAATACTTAATCTGTAAGCAAAAAAAAAAAGAATCTTTTTAAGAGTGTCTTTCTAAAACTAAATGTTTCCTCTTACTATTTCCAAATTACAGCTTTGTTTTGAAATGGATAGCTGTGCTGCTGTTGGGGTTCATAAAAATGCATTGAGTGCATTTTGGCCCTCCAAAATGATATGCTACTTTCTCATTATTTTTAGTGTGGCCTCCAACCAAAAAGCCAATTATTTGATTGAATCTCACGCTGAGTTCTGTGCCTGCGTCTGTCCCACCCAACAGTACTGGTGTAGCACAGTCACCTCCCTTAGGAGCAGCCAGGGATGCCTCTCTATATATGATAAGCACAGGCAGTTAGCTCTGCACTGTGGATGAGTTTATCTCTTACCGTTGGCTGCAGAAGAGCCTAGACCAACTGTGTTCCTAGTTCAGGTATTTTGATGAGCTGCTGGAAATTAGCTGGTGTGAATCGTAGCCCCTAGCTCTGATGAAGCAGAGCTGTTGGGCAGACACTTGATTTGGAGCCGTCACTGCTGACGTGTCCCAGTGTTGCTGGATTATGCCCAGGGTGCTGTGCCTTGCAGGGGTAGTCAGGCTTTGCAGGGCTCTGGAGAAGGGAGAAAATTATCTCACTTTTGCAGCCAAAGAAATGGAAACTTACAGCAGATGGTCCTGGCAAATATGTCAGTGCTGGAGGTGAAGGCCTGGGACGGGGTTAGTGGGATGCTGACAATGAGTCTTCTCCAAGGTGGTTGTGCTTCGCAAGTAATGCGTCATCAACCAGCCGTGCTGGCATGGGGCACAGAAACCATAACCCTATGCTGCTTATTTCCTCTGCACGCAGCAGCACCACCTCTGCCTGGCCAAGGTATGAAAGTGTATCTCTGCAGCTGGTAAATAGCTCTCTGCAGAGCCTTGGGTGCACCTCCCTGCTGCACTGGCCATGACTGGGTTCAAGAAAACTGGTATAGGATTATTTTCCTTTTCTCTTATAAGCCAAAGCACCAAAGAATACCTAAATACCTTGCAGTGGGCATCTATTAAATTTATATTGAGCTGGTCTACTACAGCTGCTAGTTTGTAGGATGCAATTACTTGTTGTAAGCTTGTTATCGTTTAGCAGAGCTTGAAATAGTACCCAGAAATAGCAGTTCCCAATAGCTGTCTTACTTTACTTAAAAGACACACCAGCCTCCTGACCACTCCAGTAACTCATCTTTGTCTCCCAACCAAATGTGTTGGGATAGTCTTTTGCAAGTCTTTTGTAAAACTCTCATGATGAATGCTGTACTTGGAGAAGAAATCTTCCTAAAATCATCCTCTAAAGAGGAACAAGGCAACACTGCATCCAGTTCTTAAATGCTCTATCTCATGACTGGGTTAATATTTTGATGTGAGTGGCCTGAGTTGTATGAAGGCTGGAAAGGCTGAGCCCAGGAGGGAGCTCTGTAGGGTTGAGAGAAGGGGAGCAAAATCAATGAACCTTGCTACGCTACTAGCTACTATAATGCCATCTTCTGAAACCACCTTGAACTTCATGAAATTTTTCCCTACAAAACAGTTATATAGATACATTTGTGCCAAACAGAAGCATTTTCAGTGGGCAAGGGGTTTAGACTACTGTCGTTGTAGTGAGTGGGACTAGGGTGGCAATGACAAGTGATCAGACACTTGGCTGTTTATTTGGTTATTGACAGGCTGGATGCTTTAGAAACCTGCAGAGCCTTTCAGCTCTCCTTCCTCACCCTTTTAGTGTGGCTTTTCATCTAATCTTTGCATACAGCTCCACTGAGAAATTCAGAAGTGTCAATAGCAAGCCTTAAGTAGAACGCTTCCCCAACAGCCACTGCAACTCCCTTCTCACTGCTGCTCTGAAAGGTTAAAAATCAGGTTTTCTATTTGATAAGGCCAAGAGTCAGGCTCCAGGCCAGAGTATTGGGGTGGGTTTTTTTGCAGTAATTAAACTGTTTGGCAGCAGAATGTACCATTTGAATCTCTTCTGTACTTGAAAGTGATGAAAAGTCTGATTTTTTTTTTAAAGAAGTTCATATTAAAACCCGTCAAATTTTGACGTGCATCAGAATGGAAGTTTCATTTCATTTTTATTTACTAAGTTTATTATTAGGGATTTGGGTGGCAGGTTTGAACCTGACAGTAGTTAAAATATGAAAATAGCATCTACAAACAGGGTTGCACTCATCTACGTCTTCAAGCAAGACATTCTTCACAGTTAATGTTTCTGATTTTGGGTAGTCTGATGGAGTAGACAGTAAACCTTTTAGTCTACATAGAAACAGGATAAGGGAGTCTATGAAAAGTATTAAGGCAGTATATAAAGAGTTGCTAAATACTTAGGTAATTCAAGTATTAAGCTGCTTTTATTTTCCAAAACTCCTGAGGTATATTGTGGTCCCCTGGAATCATTGTCTGTGAAATGAAAATGGAGAATAGAAGGCACTTCTACTCTCCTTCAAAGCCTCTATAACAATTACATCTAAGAGATATGGCTTCACAACAATTGCTGTAATACAGTCATGTTCAAAATTAAAACAGTCCAGCCTCTGGTGTCTTACTGAGTCCTAAAGCCTAGAGACACCAACAGCAATGAAACCACTTCCAGAGGAAAACCACGGCTAAAATATACAGGTGTTTTAGCTGCTTAGCTGTGCCTGCCGTTTCTATTTCCATACAAATGGCTATCCAAACTTCAATGTGGGAAATGTTAGGGGCTTTCAAATTATCCACAATCGTGCCAATTTAAAAAATTTTAAATCACCTTGCCTTCTGTGAGGAGCCAATCTCTGTTCCCATGGAAACAGAAACAGCAGCCTCCGAGCATCCAGCTCGATTTCTTACAACTCCTCTGACCCCATCTACGGTTGCCGGCTGAAAGCTGATTCAATATGCTCCAGACCCTACACCACCAGCCCTGTTCAGCTCTGAAACACACTCCCTTTGCTCCTTTTAGAAGGAACTATTTAAACATCCTTCCAAAAGCACCGTTTCACAGTGCAAGACAGTCCTGATGGCATTTTGCTTCAGTAAAATTGACAACTAACATAAAGATTAATTGCATAAACTGCATTCTTAACCAATATCTAGCATTTCATAGTGGTTTCCAATAGAGGCCTTCACTGAAAGGTGGAGCCAGTCCCTGATGTTTTACCCAAGAGAAAGATAATCATAGTCTTCACCATCATTATGAAGAACATGAATGGATTTCCTCTAAAATTAACATCATGACACTCTATATAGCCTAAATTTATTGTTCATATCACAGAAATGTGAGGTCTTTTTGTACTTGATGTGTGTTTAAACATGGTTAGCTATGATCCTTACTCTTCAAAAGGTTTCAAAGACAAAAAAAAGGACAAGAGAAACTGTGGGAAACCAGTGTCATAGGAGGCTTGATTAACACAAACAGTATCTGGTAGTTCTCTGGCGAGAAGTACAACCACTCTGTGAAAGAGAAAATTAAAAGGTTTGGGTTTCTATCTCCTCTTCTTGTCACAACTTCAGGTACCTGCAGAAAGATGCTTTTTATTTCTCTGACATCTCTTGTGTATTTTGCCAACACACTTGCTTTCTCCATCCCATTAATTCAAAGGAAATCACTATTCATTTGCAAGTATTGCATATTCATTAGCCAAGTAGGCAATGCTTGCAGTGCTGAAGAGGTTTCCACTTCTCAGAAAGGACTCTGAATACTGCAATTCTGGAAAGAAAGCAGGGTATATGTTTTACAGACCTAGACTTAACACAAATACTCTTTTTTCTTTGTCTGAGGCAATGCAATTACTTCATGAAGTAAAATCTGACAATGGCTTCAAGTTCATAGAAACTTTAGACAGAAGTTTAGATATGCTTTGCAAAAAACCAAATCTTACCTGATTGTGACTACAGGGGGTATGCACATAGGCAACAGCTGTTCAGACTGGCATTCACAAAGATTCTGCTATGTTTTGTGAAAAATCGTGGCATTTTTAGTCGATCTCAAACCATTGGACCTTTGTCCAAAATACACCATCTCCAGCAGGTGTCTCTCTGTACAAAATATTTCTTCTTTAGTAATAATACAGTGAGTTGTTTAGCATCGTGGGAGGCAACAGTTTAGATTCCTTTGGCATATTTTAGCAAATATTCTGCATATTTGCTCATTTAGAAACATCACCAATTGTTTTATTTTTTTTCCTGAGGAGGAATGCAAAACTTAGCAAGTCAACAGTGAACATCTGAAAGATCTTTTAAAAAATCTTTAAAAAGCAAAACTTTTCTAAATAAATTATTTGCATGTTTATTATTGTAAACAGTCTGAAGTACTGAAGTGTACATTTTTTGATTTCCAGATAAAACATAACTTACACAGTTCAGACAAACTAGTTGTTTAGTCTCAGTTAGCACTGTAATCCTCCACCTGTTTGAGAAAACACATACACAGATATTTTGCCACATAATCCTACATCTATAGGTAGAAAGAGAAACAGGGAACTGGTAAAAGCATTTGTGCTTTTTGCAAACCTGAAATGCCAGAAATACTGATCAGCTGAATCCCACTTCAGCTAGGTAAATGATTATGCCTGATATTTGACTTTGCTTAGTCTTGTTTTTCTACTGTTACTATTGAAAGAAAGGTTTATTACTGGCTTTCTCAAAACAATTTAACTTTTTCTTTATTTATAGTGAATTTCTTTCAGATTGTTTTTTCAACTTCTTCCTTTTTGCTTTGATAGATCAGGGGGCTGGTAAAATAACATTCTTCATGAACAAGTATTTCCTTATGCCTCCATACAGAGATGTTGGTACACATCCATGTGAGCAGCATTTATGCAGCACAAAGGAGTCTGCTTTACAGACCAAATACTTGTGGAATTACTCTTTAATGTGACCTTTCTTCTTGTGACAAGGGCACAAAGCACTTCACATGGGGCACCAACCTCTGCATAGAAAAGTTATAATATACATGTTATAACAAGAATAACTTCTAACTTAAAAGCAACATTGAGATCAGTGTTCACCTTCTGAGAGGTTTTTCTTGTTACTTCTAGCAAGCTCTGGGGTTTTTTTAAGACAGAGGAGGAAAGGATAGCTTGTAGTTGGAAATGCTGCATACTCAAAATAACTTAAAATTTATAGAAAAATAAACACACCTTGCCAAATGGTTTAGATAGGATCACTCTGAACAGGATTATTTGTGCCTCCTGGTCTGTGCAAGGCAGGTCTCTGCTTCAGCCTCCTGCTCCAAGCAGAGCTGACTTCAAAGATGGATCACATTGCCCAGGACCTTTTTGAGCTCTCTCTGTCTGCAGGGTGGAAATTCTTCCATCGCCTCTCTGGGCCTGTTTCACTGCTTAACCACTGCTACCGTGAAGTTTTCATCTAGTCAGCATTTCCCTTGCTGGAACTTGTGACTGTTGCTTCTTGTTGCTTTGTAATGCACCTCTGAGACGTCTGACTTGTTTATACCAGCAATGTAATTTTGCTTGTTCTGTCACCCATCCATTTTCCTTGAGATGAGCTGTGCTTTTGGTAGCATGTGTTTTTGTAGATAGTACGAGCTGCTTCATGTTCTGGAAAACTGCAAATCCAAGCTCCGTAATATTAATACTTCATCTACTTGCTGTCATATTATTCTCCTTTTGCCCTGTTTACCTGACATTTTTACATGCAATGTTCGTTTAGAAATCAAATTTTGCTAGATCCTTGATTTTATAAATGGATTTTCAAACAAGTAGAGGACATTTATTCTCTTCATTGAACTTAGCTAGTATTTGTTCCTCTGAAAGTCTCTCTCACTTAGACATCATCCAAAGAATCACCCTAATGCATATGCCTACAGAGCTGTGGACTGCCCCTGAATTAGGGATAACCAATTTTGAGGATGAGAGAGATTACCTTGCCAACAAGAACACTCAGTCTCTCTCTAAGAAACCTGAATGGTTATTACATGGAGACAAAGTGCTTTTACCAGCTTTAATATTTGAATTGGGAATATTCTGCATGTGCTGCTTACAAAGTGAGATCAGATGCAACAGGCCAGAGACCTTCAGTACAACGTGCTGAAGTAGGTTGCCGCTTCACCTCAAACCACAGTGTATCGACAAAGAAAATGTGATACTTAAGCTTCACCATCTCTCTTTTTAATTCTTCCTGTAAGTCAAAGCTAAGTTTTCAATTCTGAGTTTGATCTTTGTGGGTGTTTTTTGGACTGGCTGTTTGAAGCTGTTCCAGCTGACCATAACCTGAACTGTGCTCATAAAACTTCCACAGGTAGAAGTTGCGCAGTTTAAGAATAAAGTCTCATTCCTCAAAAGGGGATTCTGCGATGAAGCGTAGCATTAGCTGAATCTGCTCTTGCTTTCTAAAATATCCCTACAACCTGTTTTTGTTTGTTTGGTGAGGTTTGCGGTTGGTCAGAAAATGAGAAAAGAATCAAAGTTCCAGTAGTGGTGGGACAGAAAGACTGCCAAAGTATTACGTCCCTAAGAAACCAGGCACAAACAGACCATTAGTTTTTCAAAGTTCGTCTTCTTGGCTATCACAGTAGTCTCTGCTGCATGTGTTGCTGGAGGGGTCATGGGCGTGTGTAAGGAAGAACAGGATTCTTTAGTATGCCTCTAAGTGGTCTATTTCATCTGTAGGGTACTATGGTTGGAGGCTCTTTCAAAACAAAGCATCAGTTTTACATGACAGAACAGCAGAAGATGTAGTCCTTTGTTCCAAAATGTCTTCATGGTTGAGCACGTGTGGTTATAGCTGAAGTTTGGATATTGTGAAAACCTTTTGTAAAACCTGGCAGAGGGGAGGGAGGTACCAGACACTGCTCTCAGCCTTCACCAAAGTAAGCAGCTCTGGATTTTCTACAAACAATAGGGCCAAGAGGAAACACAAAAGACTAGGCTAACCTGGGTTACTTTGTGCGTGACTTTCACAGGCTCTGGTAGTCCCAGATTCAGTACCAGTCATTCCTTCTATAAATATACAGAATAAATCATGCCACAATAGAGTGCTGAAAATCTCTGCTCTGACTCATTAAAGTTTCTATCTGCAGTGAAACAGTTACAAGTTCTAAGAGAGTCTTTGCTTCATTGCACTTCTCAGTATACTTAAAAAATGCTAGGTAAGGGACTCTGTCAGTGTGTAACCCTGAAAACATGGGAGCTACTCTCATGTAGAGTATTTGGATAGACATCACAATCTAAGCAGTGGATTGCCAGTTTGGGCAATCTAACACTAGATTAAATATCAAAAGCCACAAATCTTTCTAAGATTGTGAAAGCACCATTAGGCTTCTAATCCTATAGTGAAAGAAGCCTGATTTTAAAAACATTATCAGAAATCAAAAGAAGTCTACATTAATTTACTCTAGGAATTACAGAAACGTTCAACAGAATACAATATTATTAAAGAATTGAGCTTAGTACTTCTCCAAATCCACGCTTCAGTTACATTAACAATTATATTGTTTCCTTTTGAAGTACTAGTTTTCTGTGCCCATAAAATTACACCAAGAGCTGCAAAGTGACAAAAGCTGTAGTTCTGTCTTACAGTGAGCTAAGCTCTAATAATACCTAACATGATTTGCTCACAGAAATATTAAAATAAGCAATAAGTTGGATGTTTGGCACAGACTCCTAGATATGGACCATATAAATGCTATGCTGTTTGGTATTTTACTAGTCTTGCTATATATACCTCTTCTTATTCTTGGTTTATGCAAACTACTGCAATCCAGCAAATGACTTGGAACTGAGTCAAAGAGCAAAGGACAGTGGCATTCCTTCCAAAGGCATTCTTTTTTCTCCTTGTTTTGGAAGTTAAACTTTCAAGTTGATGATGACATTTTTAATACTGAGTATGCAGTTGAATCTATCATTCAGAGTCATTTAAAAATGCCATAAATAATAACAAATAAGCAACTTTGGGTATATTTCAAACCAACAAAGTTGACAACTGTTTTAATATTCCTGGACACACCGGATTTAATTAGACTTTTTTTTTTTTTTTAAATCAGATCCCACCACCAACATGGCAATAGTTGTGCTCACATTCCCAGGAACTGAAACAAACAAATATGGGTAGAAAAAACCCCAACCATTAAAACTGAAAAAGCATTTTGAATTTCTATCTCTATGATATCTAAAAAAATACAGTAAAAGTATATGTAGTTTTATTCTGAATCAAAATTGCTAGCCTTCTAATGGTGATACTTCAACACTTCCGTCAAAAGGAATTTCCTGTTTGTTCCAAGAATAATTAAGAGATGGGTATATTGGGAAAAAAACAAGGCAGAACTAGTTGCTTTTACTCCATAAAAAGAGTTGGGAGGAAGGAAGACATTAGTCAAGAAGAACACTGCAAGAGCATTGCAGGAGTTAGTTATCTAGGAATTAAAAAACCCCTAATACATTCTACACAATCTGTTCTGCGAGGTTTTGTCTTTGTTTAGAATACTCACCTAATTTCTGTGACTTTCCAGGAGATAAAAAGCGAATATATGTCCTTTCCTAAATTGAATCTGTCGTGCCATTAACCTTTTGGACTATTTCAAATAATCACATAATGGGACAGTACTCACTTTTATGAATGGTAATCGTGGAGCTTTCAACCGAAGTTAACTTTTAGAGGTTATTACTACAAATATTATATAATGCCTTGGTGCTTTAGAGTTCTATATATCACCATTAAAAAACAAACAAACAAACAAATACAATTGCTTTTGCAAACTTGTCCAGAAAATGCTAAATGCACACTTTGCTTTTTTTGAATCTTCTTTAGCATCTAGATAAGATGATGTATCTTTGGTTTACAAAAGCTAAGAACATTGCCCTTTTACATTATGTACATTGTTCACATGTCCAGGGGTTGCTATGGGTGACCCACAGTAAGCAATAAACGGACAAAACACAGAAAGACAGAATATTTAAAGTTTTAATCCAACAAATGAAGAGGGTCTTAACACTGTAAAATACCATTGTATTGCTAATGCTGTAGAATTGTACATTAAAAACAGTAGTCTATAGATGTAAAAATAGCAAGTTTATGATACAGTAAAACACAGTATAGAAACCATTTAAAATTAAGTAGAAACCTCTTAAACAATTGAGGCATTAATCTAAGTGTTTCTCCAAATGTATTAAATAAAACACAGTTAATACTGACTCTAAACATCCCGCCCCATCTTCCCCACTCCCCGCCCTAATTAAACTCATTAGAAAAAACAGTAGTCTCAGTCACTATGTTTTGCATTCTTTCAGAATCATTTAGATTCTCCATTTTCTTCAAGTACAGTAGAACAACTCTTCACAACACAGTACTACCCCGAAGTAATTTTTTTCCCAACGCTTTATAATTTTGGAAGTAAGTATTTAAGATTAATTTTGAAGCTAGAAGAGGCTCAAGGAAGTCTGCAGGATGGCAATTAAATTTTCAATGCAAATTATTTACACAAACATTAGTGTACTGTAATTACAGCATAGAACTGGCAACATAGCTGATGGGTGCTTTTAACAAAAGCTCCAAATGAAAGAAAGGGAAGAAAAACAGATTACAAAATAAATAATCTAAAGTTCTTCATGGTAGAAGCGTTCATCATGAAGCTGCCTACCATAATCCGTTGCTTCACTGTTGAGAAACAAATCCTGGTTCTTAAGAATTTCTGCTTCAGAAAGCTTTTTATCGTCATTCAAATCCATTTCTTCAATAAGGTGAAGAGCCTTTAAAATAAATGGAACACCATGTGCACAGTTAATAGATACGAGCATTTATAAATAATGCTTTTGGAATAGCTTTGTCAAAGTCCTGCCACAACACCATTATTTGTAACAAGCTAGACAACATATTACATTCAGAACAGAGCCTTTCTTTCCTCAGTTTGCTTCTCTTCGCCTCTTTTATTTGGTGGCAAAATCATAATATCAAATCTCTACCCTCACTATCAATTCTAAAGCAACAAATCAATGTCAAACCCACAGCTTTACTTTGAGGGCAGAAGATGGCACTAAACCAGCAAAGATTAGCCATCTTTCTGGAAGCACCCATAGTCCTTGAAATCCTCGGGCGAGTGCAGTACACGCCTTTAGTGTATGACCTGCAGAAAATGCAAGCTTAGCATGTCAGCTAGAGACCCTGTGTTCAGGGAGCCCTTCTGGATATCCAGGCACTGAATGACAGCTACAACAGCAAGTCCTCAATGTGTGGGACCTCAACTAGGATTTAAGCCAATACAGTCTTCAAGTTGAGCATCCTCTTTCAGAAGTGTGCGCTGATTATCTCAGTCACATATTTACCCTGTGTCTGACAAGAGAAGCATCATTTACAGCTCTCAGGTTAAGCTGTAGGCATGCTTGCTTTCAACTCTGGAGGGGTCTACTGTGCTAAGCCATTTTTTATTTCCTGAACCTGTGGAGACTCACTTTCTCCTTCAACAGTGGACAAGATAAGCCATCTAGGCATAGGAACTTCAACTTTGCGTAGCAATTCATATTTTCCTTCATTTCCTGAAAGCAAAAACTTGCTTTTCTCAAAAAACTTTTAAATACTAAATCATGACAATGTCAAATGAAACTGCAAATTAAAACAGTTATCAGATTTTTGCTTATTTATATATCATAAAAGGAGGGAAGTTCAGCAGTAAAACAAAAAAACAATTGCAGAGTATTTTACTTGTAGCTTATTCACAAGTGTTACGTAGCTCAAAGCTAACAAGCTAGTACAGCAGCTCTACTGCACCTATTGCTTCTGAGAAATAGAGGAGCCCAAGTATTACATGGGTTTTTTGGTTTTATTTGCTAAACATCTACAAATACAGTGATTTAGAGAATCCTTCTGTTCCTACTTTTTCTGATCAATTTGGCTCAATGTAACTGTTAAGTGACTTTTTAAAAAATTAAATATTACTTACAACTAAGCTGACTACCTCACCAAAAAGGACTGAAGAAAATAACAGGAGCTAATGTTAGCCAAGCAGATTTTAAAAGCACTCTGCATGGCAGAAGCTAAAAGATTATTAAGACAAACATCTTGGTAAATACATATAAATTCCTGGAAATGGAATGTATAGTAATTTTTCTATTTTTATGTTATTTAGCTACCAGGTTTCTCAAGTCATTTTGAAATGCCAAAATGAAACTGCAATAATCAGCTTTCAAACAGCAGTTTATGACTTAACTCAATGCTACCTTCTCTTTAGGATAGTGACTTTGCTAAGACCTTACATTACCTGAAGGAAAAAAATAGCACATTAGAGAAACAGAAAAAAAAGATTTTTTGCAGAACTGAGCTACTGCTACAGCATGGCCTTGCTGTAAGCTAAGATTTGAATGAATAGCGAAGAACTGCTAAAAAAACCCCAAACCCAACCAAGCAAACCAACACAGGTATGGTTAAACTCAACACCACACAGAATTCAAGTCAGTTAGAACAGTATTGTTTCCGTGAAATAAGAACCAACCACCCTCAAGAGTCAGATGTTAAACAAGGTCTGTGCAAAGGCTTACAGATCCACATTTACAAAAATACTGCTAGAGCAATTTAACAACTTAGTTTCCTACAACGATAGATACGTGAGTACCTAGTGCTGTGTGCTAGCCACATTGCTTTTTCTGTCACCAACAGAGCTGAAAAAGGAAGAGGTGGGACCTCAGTAACGAGACGGTCCAACCCAGTAGCTGGACTATGCTGTTTGACACAAAGCATGTCCTGTCTTTACCAGGAATTATGGAGGCATGGGAAGACCTGTTGTTCCTGCCATTCTGAACACCAAAATCCTCCAGTGCAAAGGAAAGAGACTTGGACAAATTAAGATAAAAAGTTACTAGCGGAAAGACAGAAATCCTCTCTACTGCAGTCGGCAACTGTAAAGTCTGCTTACTAAAATAGGTTGTTCCGGAACACTCAGCGCTTCTACTGCCTGCTACAAAAAAATAAAGACAGCTAAAATGAGAATCCACTTAAACCTATTATGCTGTTCTACCTCTGATTAAATCATTTTAATTATCATCAAATGCTGTTTGCATTACAGCATCTTGAACCATAGAATACTTCCATTTTCTCGTACTTACAGAAAGACAAGTTTTTAGTTCTACAAATTATGGTGATTTATACAGTTAGAAGAATCACAATCAATTTTTGTTTTCAAAATTACGCTGTCAGTATATACCAGCTTCTTTTAGTAGTATATCTCATTAGATTTACTTAAAATAACTAAAAAATAACTTATTAAAATACTGTACCCTTAAGTCCAACCAAGTAAGCTATTTAAACATGTAGAAAGGCACTTCGTTAATTTACAAACACTCATACAATTAATAGGAACTTCACATTTGCCTAATGCAGTTAAGGGACCTGCACTCTTTTTACAAACTGAAAAAAGGTTAAAAATACATGCAAAGATCTACTAAGCATTCTTTTTCAACTAAGACATGATAAATCTGAATGCATCTATTCAAATTCAAAATTCTACCACATTAATTAAAATCTAAATAGCAGTCAAAACACATACCTCCTCTTGTGCAATACCTTGATTATTAGGTACTATCCAAGACAAGAGCTCTTGAGGGTCGAGTTTTCCGTCACTATCCTTGTCATAGTCATTCACAAACCGATCCTTCTCAACAAGTATCCACTCTGGATCTTCCCTTGCAGCTAGTAAGACACATTTGTCAAGTTTAAAGCCACTCTTTACCTTAAAGCAGATGTTTTCACCTTTTGTCCTAAGCAAATTCACTTAATCTCATAAAACATAACACATAAGTGATTTCACTTAACAAAGACAAGACTTACAGACCAGTCCCAATAGATTAAATAAATGCATCTGTCTACACATTAAAAAAATACTTGTATAGAATAAAACAGCATTTAAAGCTAAGGTAATATTAAGATTGTAAATTTACAGTTGAACTAAGCAGATGTTAAAGTCAAAGTTTACCACCAACTGAACTGTTCACTTTACATCTCCACAATTACCCAAATTGATAGTGGAGAAAGCATACATTATATTGAATGTGCTGCCAAGCAGATGGTTTCCTACTTATTGGGACAGCTGACATATCAGTAGGAAAACATTAAAGTGGATAAAAGAGATATCTTACATTTGCAGTATTTACCTTGAGTGACTTAAGATTACTCTCTCCCATTAATGTATAGCAATCATGTTGCAGACACCATGTTGAGAGTATCACATGACAGCAATATAAGCAATACTACAGGCCTCAGACATTGGTCATCTCAGCACTTAACGGACGGAGGAAAGTAGGGAAAAGCTTTAAATCAACAAGCGTCCCGAGGAGTAGGTAGATAAATAGTGTTTTGCAGTATATAAAACTGATAACATGTATTATAAAAGAACAAAGAGTGAAGTCCCTCTCTTTCCTTTCCAACACCTTCTTTTGCAAGTAGATTATCCCTTCATGTCACAATTCATCATGCACTGTTGCCCAAAACCACAAAACAGTTATGAAACTACACCCACCATGTAGTTTATTTAAACTGTGCTGCAGGAACACTGTCTGCAGAGGAGATGGGCATTTGGAGAAGCTGAAGTAGTTTCTACAATTATAGCTGATTCTGAATTCTTGCTAAAGTTTTAATGACAAAGCTGTTATCTTCTCTGTTAACTGCAAGGACCCTAGCAACAACTTCACTCCTTTCCAACAGCTTCGGACAGACTGGCTTGGAAAAGCTTTTTTTATGTCAGAGCAGGAAAATGATAAAGAATCCTGTAGTTGCATCAGAGATCTATTGTTTTAACTGGCTCTGGCAAACAAGATGGTTATACAAGGGGAAATGTCAGGTGGTTGACTGGAGTGAAGAAAAACTGACTATTCCCCTATTTCTCCATATCCTTATGTGGCTTAAACATTTTCTCCAGCTAGGATGCTAGCCCATGCTTAAGAATTAGCATTCCTTAGGACCAAGCAGACTCTCCACATGCCTCAAGCTACTGGTTTTTCTGAACTGGAGGAGTTATTTGCCCTACCGTGTAGCAAATCAAATACAGCGTATAAAATATTTATCTATTAGCAACATAGCTAGAGAAAAGTATTGCTAAACACTAGGTAAGAGTCCTTTTTCTTGTTAAAGAAGGAATACATCAAGCTTAAGGAAGGGCGAGAGTGGGAAAAAAAATAAAAGTGAAAGCAGATAGGCTTTTGATATCTGGTACAGTGAACAGACTCCTTACACTTCCCCTCCGACTCTCTTAAAACACACACAGCTTCAACCCTTCTAAAGCAAGGCTGACAGCTGCCACCTTAAGCTGATAAAGACCAGGGAAGTTTAACCTTACATTCATGCTGGCTGGTTTCGCAGATGCGTTCAGTTAGCAAAACTACATCTTATTTCAGCTGCATATCTAGCTATGAGGAATATGCTTCAGTCTTCAGGAAAACAAGAAGTAACTTGCAAGGAAACAGTGGGATGGGCTATATACAAACTACTGCCAAATACATACAGGGCAGACTGAAATAATAACCTACTATGCCCAGTACCATGAAACTGAATTATTCTAAAAGACAGGATAATGTTATTCAGAATCTGTAGGTGGAGGTGTAAAAAGCTGAGAATAAAGGTGCATACAATCCATCCCATTCCAAAAGCTTCTGTTCAGTTCCTTCTTTCATACCCCCACCCTTTTTCCTTACTTGGGTCTCTTCTGTAATCACCAAGGAATTCTTCCAGGCTAACAAATCCATCACCGTCTTTATCATGTTCTTCTAAAGCCTCCTGAATGACAAAGTCCTTTTGTATACATAGAAAAAGCAAAATATCAATTTGTGAAAAATTAGCAACTTTTAATCAAGAGAATCAGCAATAAATAATTTTAGAGTAAGAAGGTATCCTTTAAAGTAAAGACTCCCTCATTTCAAATCTGCTTTTCCATTTTAATGCAGATTAGTGCATTAATTGGTTCCTGTGCAACAGAACAGATCTGTTCTTAAGAGTTTAGGATGTCAGGTTTTATGAAAACCAAATCCAAAAGGTGTACCTAGGGTTGGAATCCTTCAACGTAATTCAAAACTACAAAAATAGCTGAGAAACATTAATTTCTACAAAGCTGTATCATCTCATTTAACTCTTCTTTTTCCATGTGATGTATTCATTAATTTGCATTTTTGTAACTTTATGAAATTGTCAGGAAAACTGGTTGGTCTTTTGGTCCTGTGTTTCCCAGTGAAGCCAGTCTGCCTGTTCTCCTAGTTCTGTCTTGTCTTGTTTGTCCATAATAAACAGTTATGTCAACACAAATAGAGGCTGTTTGCATGGCACTCCTCCTGGCAGTTGGCTCTGCAGCATCAGACAGCCAAAACTGAAGGCTCTATTGCAGAAAAGCACCAATGTACTTTTAACTGGGGTCAACTGTCGATACTGAGCTGGAATGACACCCACAGTCACAGCAGTGAGGAAACAGATGCCCAACGGCAAAGTGCTCCTGGCTGAAATAATAATCTCCCAAGCTCTGACCACAGTACAGTCAGTATTAAAGCTTCAGACAGGCTTGAATGCTCTTTTTCGGCCAGAAACGTGACTCTTGTGTCCCTTTAAGCAAAGTGAGAGTAATCGGCACATGACCTTTTCCTGTGCAAAATCTTTCCTGTAAGTCCCCCTAACTAGAATTGAACTCTGAACTAGGCATGAAACTTCCTCAAGCTAAAATCTCACTGATCTATTTCCAACCTAACAGAGTTTAGAGACAGATACGTCAGTCCAATCCCAAAAATTTGGGATAGTTGTGCAATACTATTCCTGAAACAGATTTCAAAGAAAAACACTGAACCACTGCTCCAGCTCCTGACCTCCAGCACTGGATCCACAACACATCATCTGCTTTTTAATTTGGTCTGTAAAAGCAATACTCAGAACTGCTCAAAAGCACACTTCCTGTAGTACTGGGGCTAAGCACATGCATTAAAAAGATGTTGCATCTATATACACAGGCTGATACTCTCCTAAATCTTACCGTCATATACTCCACTTCCTCAGGATGTTCAAAAGCAACAAATTCATCCACATTTAGATCAGGAACATCATCTCTATTAGCTTTTTCAAAACGCTTTTTCTCCTTTAAATGAAGCTTAGAAAATAGATTTAGTTAGAGCACTTAATGAAAAGGAAAAACATTATAGTAGCTGGCTGTAGGCTCATTAGAATATTAATTGTTTCATGTTATGTACTCATATTATACTGATGTTATATTTTCTCTAAAAAGAGCTCATCCAGAGCAATGAGAACAGCACTTTTAATTGAGGTAGTTTTACTCTAAGAATCACATAAAAACTTCCTTATTATTTCAATTTAAGGAGACATTTAAAACATACTCTTAGCCAAGGCTTCAAAAACACAAAAGGGAGAGAATGAAAAGACCAAGAATTATCTTGTCTTTATACAGGCTTCCTCTTCTAAAAGTCACCAATTCCCAAACTAGGTTTAGTGGAGTACAATGATTATAATTAATGGTAGCCATTGCAAATTCCAAAATTTACATTTGAAGGACATTTAACCTTCTGGATCTATATCTCATTTATATCAAGGGCTGTTTGTAGTTCAAAGAAGGTCTTGAAAGAAATATCATGTACGTAAAATGTCTTTTCTGAAGCCATTTTAAGTGCTGAAGGATTAGACAGATTCCTTTAATACAAGACTGTTGCCCATTACACCTGAACATATTTTAAAGCAAAGGCACTTCTCTCACCCATTTTAAGTATAAATATTAGCATGCCTTTTAAAAATAAATAAGATCCACAATAAGCAGGGAAGTTCTTATTTCTGAATGTCTTGCACTTCCTGTTTCCATATTCCAAATGTGCAAAAATTTTATATTTTTTTTCTCATTTAATTTCATACAGTCTCTTTAGACAAAATAAAGACCCACACCATTGATAACTGATCTCTACTCAAACTGCATGTGATGTGAGCTATACAAATTCTGGAATCCCATGATTAAGTGTGTCGTGCTACCAGTGTAACTCTGATCTGGATAAGAGAGTGGCCAGCAAACCAGAGATCACAAATACTTTAAAAATAACCATTTGAAATTGTACTTCCTCGTTTATATCCTATTTAGTGACACTTCTTTCAAAATTAGGCTAACCTGATTAATACAGAGCATAACATGTAACAAATAAACGTATAAGATCTTAACTATTCTGCAAAATAATTAAATGTACTCTTAAAGAAAAGCTGACCTTAGCTGAGAGTTTAAATAGGAAGGCAATTCAGAAGGACTGACTACAGAAAGGACTGGACTGCAACATAAACTTGAACTATTGAGGGGGAAAATCTATTTTTCAGTGGTTTTTTGAGAAGTGATGAACAAGGCTGCCACCTTCTGGTAAATTCATATGTTTACTGATGTCAATTCTAAATCAATATGATAGTCTAACTCTTCCATTTTGACTAGAGCAAGATCACCAATTTCCAAACATAAGGAAAATGCTAAAGAAGGCTGTCATATGATGCTTGTACAATGCTGCTAATTTTGCTCTTTACAATATATGTTGAAGTAGTCAGCAAGCAGGAAAACCTAGCAAGCAGTCAAACAAAGCATAGCATAAGTAAGTAAGTAGGAGTTCTAACCCGGCATATATACCTATGATGGCAATATCTCAAACATGGGATCAATATTTTGACTGGTAGGTCCATGTAAAGTCTTGTTTTATTTAAAAACTATATAATTATTCAGTTAAGTGACCTCCAAAGCTTTACAGTTTGTTTCTTCAGTGTGTAAAATCCCCTGCCCATTGTCTATTTTAGCTTCACTTCTGTCAACATCCTGTATTATCTACTACTACTTTATTAAAAGCAGCCACAGCAATCTTCACAGAAAAAAACCCCAACAAACCACTCAGGCCAGAATAGTCTAAAAACTCACTTATTCTCTTTTTGGGAAATATTTACATGTACTATACATGTGTAACCTGAAAGGAAACAAGTTTTGCTATGTGGTGATTCTTGGTGAACCTTTCCTCCCTGCCTCTCTTGCCTCTTTCCTTTCCACTCTCAAGTATCTGCTTTCATATATGAGATTAATCCATAACTTCTGTTGTTTACACATCCAGTTTTAGCTGTCAGAGTTGCATTTTGATTGCTAAAAATGTCTGAATTGCTATTGCTTTCTCTGTGGGTCTCTAATGGACAGAAAATGTTAAAGCAGGCTGTATTGATACCCCACACTGGGTACTTGAGAAATAACTGGAAAAGTGCAATAGAGGGGGTTAACCAACACCAGTGGTACTGGCCCCTGCTGAAGGCAGGACACTGGTTAGGCTACAGACCTAATCTAATAGATTGGCATCTTCTTTAAAGATGATAGCTGGAGACTGTGCTCTGTAGTAAGACTGTCAATAGACTTACGCTCCACTCAGCTTGAAAAAATATACTTGGGAGGTACGATTTTGTTCTGTCTTTGTTTAGTTGGTAGCAGCTTTAATACTCCATTACTTTCCTTTAATTACTCCCCTATCTCAGATAGATGAAAGCGTTAAACCATGTGCCAGCTGCTAGGGTTTCTCTACCCATCTTGTTCTGTCACAATAAACAAACATTGCTGCTTTTTGCCAACAGCTTACAGAAACTGATGCTGAAACATTTTACCTGTCGAAATGATTCTTCTTCTTGATCCTCCAGGACAGTGTTCTCATCAAAATCAATTACACGATCATACATTTGCATATTATACTCCTTCCAAGACACCAATCCATCACCATCTTTGTCATAGTCATTGAAGTGTTGCTTAGCTTCTTGCGTAACATAATGTTTAAAAGACTGCTGTATCCAGGAACTCAGCTCCTCTGTGAAAATCGTTAAAAAAATAATAAAATAAAAAAAATCAGAATCATCTGCACTATAAAAACTATAAAGATACCACAGGTCTATTCAGTCTGGAAGTACTACTCTGCAATTCAGATGTAAGCATATAGGCAAGAGCAAAACAATCTGTTTTTTCTATGCCATGGCTTTTTTCAAGTTAACTGAATGAGAGAATAGATCATAGCTACAGCCTTCAGTTTTTCTTTCATAGTACCATTTCCCCATTGATACCCTTAAGCTAGAGTTACATGGTTACTGGCCTATATTGGTGCTGCCAGAGTAAGTGTGATGTATCCCTCTCTGAAACACGTGGGATGTGGTAGGAAAAAATGATTACAGGTAGCATTCATACAGCTACATAGCAAAGTGGATCACTAAAAACTTATCCCGTAAGAAAATTCTTAGTTTTCAGCTGAGAACGTACCCTTATTTAGGTCACTGGGACCCGAACAATGGAAGCAGGAAGCCTGCCCCTTTTGGTGCCTGCTGACATTTATGTCAGCCTGAAATGATTACGTGGCTATGCCTTTCCAAATCTGAAGCCAATCAACACTGTAGCATCCCTTCACCTTTTTCTTCTTCAGAGCTTTATGAAAATGATACTGAATATGGTTTAGATAGACAACTCTAAACATAACTTTTTATCCCCCCAAAATATCATTCCCATCAGTTTTGGGTTTCTTTTGAAAAATCCACAAACTGAAATAAAAATAAATTCACTGCCACTGCCTTAATTACCAAAATGAAACATTAAGAAATATTTTCCCTTTACTTGGGGCTGAAATCAAGCCTTATATATTTTTGGAAATGCATTGAAGCTATTTGTTTTTATAGAAACATGGCTAAAAGAAAACTGAATATGCAGATGAATTCATACAAATACATTAAAGTTACTTCATTTAAAGATTGGGAGAACATATTCCCTCAGTATCACCCAGTTATTTTCAGGTGCCCAGAAAGGGAAGGCAACTTCCTCTGCATTGCAACATTATATAGCTAAATCAACTCAACTGAAATCCTGCTCTGAAGAGTCATGATGACTAATAAAAAAATCCTACAGAAATTACTACTTTGGTGTAGAAAAATCTTATAGCATTTTTAAATACTAAAGTATCTTATTCTGTCCTTCCTGGCAGAACTGTCAATACAACTTTACTAGGTTTATTTAAATATCTTTGAAAAGCAGCAAGAGATTTTTAAAAATATATTTTGAATACTGAATTTGTATTACCAAAGGAACCAACTTTGTAACAGATTCTGTGAATCGATTGAACATGTGGAGGCGTGCATGCCATGTTTTATAACCACTGAGGCTTGTGCACAAAACCAGCATTGCCTTACAAGAAACTGCAACATGATTTCTTAAAGATGGGTAACATATAATTTTTAGCATGGTTTATTTCCCAGCATTTAAGGCACGAGGCACAGTCATCTGAACACATAATGTCCAGTGCCACTAATCAGAAATACTTAATGCTCCAACATTAGAGAAGTGGTATTAATATTTATCACAAATTCTCTCACTGTTAGCCTCCAAACGGAGACGCCACTACTAAGGAAAAGTTCTCCAGGAGTGTTTTGCAATACACTGAGAAATAACTGAGCTGAAAAAGCTTCGATACCATAAGTTTCTTGGTGTAAAACCATATTCCACTGTGAGTTTTCCTTTGGGAAGTGAGGGGAGGGCAAATTTCCATTAGACTGAGAACCAGATGCAATATATACCATGAGGATGGAGTACAGGTGGAATTTCTACCCTTTAGATAGACTTCTGCCCTTACAGCCTTCACGTTGTGAACTGCTTGTTGTTTATTACAGGGGTTAGCCATCCTGTCAAAGTTATATACTATCTCATCTCTACACAGTCAGATGCAGGAACACTGAAATAAGTGTGCAGCTGATTAGTTTCAGCATATAAAGTGAAAGACATTCAAGAGATATAGTTGCTCTTGTCTTTAAACCATATTTTGTCCTCTCACCTAGAAAGCTTCCTGCATGTTTAGTATCATGTTAATGAAGTATCACTGTTCTGGTGTTTGAACAAGGATTCTATTTGCTCTGCGTGTGTGCATGTGAGACAATTTTGATTTTTTGTCAAAATCACAGCAAAACAGCAAAAATACATTTTCATAATGAGTTTTAAACTTAAATTAATAACGTGTCATGATCATGTACTGAAAGGAAAGGCCCGAGTTTACCGTGGAGTTCACGAGTCTGACTGATAAAAACCTGGCTGGGAAGAGACATTTGATACGATACTGTGATGAAACAAATATATGATTCCTCAGTGTCACTCGGTGTCACCAGGCATTGAAGTGCATATATGTAGTACTATGACTGCAGCGCACTTTCTTTGCCTCTTAAACTTGCTCTCCGAGTTGCACAAACAGGATTTCAAACACAGAAATCCCCTTGACTCAAAGTGGCTTCGGGCGTGCAAAGCTGGTACCTACAACTTAGTAATGCTCTCTTACCCACGCTAACTCACTCCCGTGTGCTCCTGTTGGCCCTCACTTCTTTCCTCACGTAAAACAGAAATCTTAGGGACCGAGACACCCTCTGTTGGCGTTCCTAACGCACTGTGCAAGCTGGTCGTTCTGTTTTCCATGGAGATTCCCCACAGCACAGGAGTCATCGGCGGTGTCACGGGGGGAGCGTATCTTTCCCTCTTCTGCGGGCGCGGGGCCAGACCCGGGACAGGGACAAAGCCCGGCCCCCGCCCGCTTGAACCCCCACGCGTGCTACCAGCTGGTCGCCGGGCCACGCAACCGCGGCGGTCCCCGGGCCAGCCGGGTGCCGGGCCGCCTCCCGCCGTTACCCTTGGTGAGGAGGCCGTCCGCGTCCGAGTCGATCTTCTTCACAATGGCCCTCAGCCGCCGCTGCTGCTCTTCCGGGCTGAGCCGCGCGTCCTCCTCCGCCTCCTCCTGCGGCAGAGGGAACCAACCGCGCGTCAAACCGCCGTCCCCGGACGCCTCAGACCCTTTCCCGGCCCGCCGGCGGCG
>NW_010972775.1:3221777-3225492 GCF_000737465.1 Haliaeetus leucocephalus
GGCGCCGCCTGCGCCGAGGGTCGGATCCGCGGCCCTGGGGGGAGCCGGCGGCGGTCGCCGCCGGGAGGACCCAGCGCTGGGCGCCGCCTGTGCCGAATTACCCGCAGCGGGAACGGACAGCTGGTTGAGAACCAGAAGGTTTACCCTCCTCTCTCGCCCAGTCCTTTTTGCTGTACCCGTGGAAGAGACCAAATGCGATCGAGATGGAGGGATCGTTTGCCGACTTGTAAGCATCAGTGAAGCTTGGCAGACCGAAGTGATTTGTCACCACAACGTCAGGCAAGCGTCAACAAACCCTGGCATCAGGGAAGAGGATCAGGAAACGAACGGTGTAAAAGCTTTACACCAAAAACGAGCCAACGATTCTCTTGCCGGAGGACCCGACTCGCAAGTCACGCTTCTAACACAAAGTTAAAGGGGAGCAGTGCTTTACGAGAGTTAACAAGGTGGATAAATACAAATGTTCATAACTGCTCAACGCAGATAATAGAAAAGAAAGCTGTAAAATGAATTTAACCTCGTTTACCACTCAGACAAACTAAAAATACGTCAAGTAAATGACCAGGGGGCCTCCCCAGGAATACCATTCCTAAGAGCTGTTGTGTGAAATCGGGATTGCTCTGATCCCAAGCCCAATGAGGTCAGATTAATCATTCTTACTGGATGAATCGAGATTTACGCAAGACCATCGCTAGATTTGTTACTTCTCCTTTCAATACTAGTGTATTTCTGGAACTCCTCTTTTAAACAGAAAGAAGTGAGATTAACCTACCTGGATTTCCAGAAACACAATTGTTGCCAGGTTTAAGCAGAGCCCTCGATTAATGGAGGTTGTCTGCTGCGCTGTCCTGTCTCTTCCGTGGCAACAGCCATGTACAGCTCCCTGGTTAACCTCAAATTCTATTAACTGCGAAGAGCTATGACAGTTCATTTTGAAGATCTGAGAGTAAAATATTGCAATAAATCAGTAAATGTGTTATTGCAATTTCCTGCCCATATAAGAAATGTCTTTCTATTAAAAAATCTAATAGTGAGTTGAGTCTAATATATTTTATTGGTTTAAATGTTAAATTTCCCATCAGTATTTATATAAATCACATATACAAAATGTGAATTAAGGCATACTACTTGTGGCATGTGTAGATAAAGCAAATCCTGTAAGCATTAAAAACAGAAATAAGATTTGGTTTCTGAAATAGTACTGAAGATTCTTTGTCTTCTTTGTCTAATGCATTACTAACACCCCAAAAAAACTCTGCTGCCTATCTCAAGGGTTGACAAGTGTATCAGATTATACATTTAAGTGCCTAAACTGTAATAGCCTCCAAGTAAAAAATTCAACGTAAATGTGCGAAGAGCAAGTTTATTAATGACACGTTCATATGCCGAGATGACTCAAGATAGGAGGAAGAGGAAATACAAATAACTGAAACAATAAAGCAAGCTAAACCAAAAAGTCATTATATCCTATCCATTAGGAAAAAAAATCTGAAGCTCAGCAAGAGGCAAAGCATAGGGAATCATATTCTTCTCTTGGTAGTTAGCCTGTGTCAAAATGCAACCCAGACACTTCCCAGCATGCACTTAATTGGTCATATAATAAAATTCAAGATCATTCTGGTATGGATGCAGGGGAAAAAAAAAAGAGAGAGAGAGGCTCTCGTGTTCCCTCGATATTTTTAACCAAGTGCACAGCAAATGCATCACTATTGTAACTTGTAAGTAAAAAGAGAGTATCAGTGAAGCTATTTTTAAATCAGAATATGAGTCACGCTATATAAAAACTTTTTAATGTGCTGAACTTTCTGACTTTTCAAAAAAATCCCCCCTTCCCCCAAGCCAAATTGCATACAGTCTTTCACAAATCTGCTTGGAGCTTCTTTCAGTCACAAAGGAATTAATGTTAGAAGGTCATGTTCAACACAACTTCTTCTCTATGAGATCTGCAAATGTAAATCTCTTCCTGTTAAACTGTCAGCACGAGATCAGTTGTCCAGCAATACAAACAGTAGCTTCTTGACAGTTATTTCTAGCAAGTGAAGTTATCCATCTGGTGTTTACTACAATTTTTTTATGTTTCTACATTTTAGTTTTATAAATCACTGCCTAACTTGAATAAGCTTTAATTTTCTTCACTCTAATATATGTCATTTATACCCTTTTAGAATAAACGGATTTTCAGTAGTTTTTTTAGATAGGCTTCCGTTTTGACATAGTCTCCTAATTTTGTTTTTATCACTTGTAAACATTTTAAGCTGCATACGAGACGCTTAAGTGTATTTAAGACCTGCATGCAAAGATTATCCTTCCTTCTTCCATTATAAAAGTCGTTGGATTTTGGCATGTGGATTTAAGTAAGGGAAAAAACTGAGCAACAGTGTACTTATAAGGATGATCAGGTTCAAATACCCTGTGTTTGGATTTCAAAATGGCAGTCATTTGCTTTAGTAGTACCCAAATATGACTGAGTGTTCTAATCAATTGTTTTGTAACACCTCGCACAAAGTATCCTGAAGTATTTTAGACCCTGCAGACATTACAGACCTGGTTTTCTACATCTTTGCATTTAGTGCAGTTATTAATATCTGAGGAAGTAGGTTATAAAATGACACTTCTAATGTGGTATCTGATTTGGCATCGAACCAGAACAGCAGGATTTGACACAAGGTCCAGTACCACAGTGCTCAGCTCAGCCACACACCAAAGAGACAGTTGTGGAAGCTCAGACAAATGCCTGATAAATAACAAACAAGCTCATAATCGAACAGTGACAATATAAGGGATGTGGACAGGGTCTTCAGGGGCGACCTGGCTCAGCTCCCTGCTCCAAACCAGAGTTAAGTATATGTGTCATTTCTGAGAGATGTTTGCACTGCTGTTCTTGGGGACTTCAGCTGAAGCATGTATAATCTCCCAAGCCATCTATTCCAATCCTTGTATTATTTTTAACGTTTTAGAGATAGCAGCCTAAATTGTCCAGGTTACAATTTAAGGCCTCTTACTTCCTATTCCTGTCACAATGGGGGAAATGGATTATTCTTTCTCTTCACAACCATGCTTTTACATGCTTGAACGCTCCCACCACATTCCCTTTTGTCTTCTCTTTTGGCTAAATAGATTAAACTTGCCCAGTATTTCCTCACAAATCACGTTTTTCAGGCCTCAAATCCCATGAGAAGGGCTGGCCTCTCCACACGAGCCCCACCTGCCTCCAAGTACAGTGCCCAGGCGGGACACCGTACCCTAACTCACACCTCACCAGTGTTAAACCCCAGGATTAGGTCCTGTTTTGCTCTTTGCCAGCACATACACCCAATGTCTTGTACACGAGTATCTACTGGCTGGCACATATTTGACGTTCTCCTTTTTTCACCTCCCCACCAGCGGGGAAAGCGCTCGACGCTGAGGGACTGACCGCCGTCACCTCAGCAGTCCCGTCAGCCCGCGAGGGCCGAACTGACGGCACCTCAGGGCTTTCTCACAGGGCTGACGAGGCAGCCAGCCCCAAGCGACAGGCGGCCTGACACGGGCCGGGGAGCTGCAGGTTCCTCCGGTACGCGGTTCGGGAACCCTCTCCAGCCCTCGTGTCAGAGACGAAGGCGCCGCGGCCGCCTCAGCCCCCACACCAAGCGGTAGACGAGCGGGCAAGGTAAGGGCAATGCCTTCGCCGGCACGGCGGCGCATGCGCGGCTCGCGGGGCCGGGCCGCGGCGTCG
>NW_010972775.1:3225535-3274327 GCF_000737465.1 Haliaeetus leucocephalus
AAAGCCCGTGTCGGCGAGCGGGCCCGGTGGGTGTCAGATAGGCCTCGCCGTGTGGGTGAGCTTGGCGGAGCGCCTTGCCTTGGAGCGGGGCTCCGGAGCCGCCCGGGTTGTCCCCCGCGGCAGCCCTGCCTCAGCCAGGTGGTGGTGGAGGGGGCCTGTCCCTTCCCACTAAGTGTCTCTTCCCCCGTCGCTCCCGCCCAAGCCCGCAGTCGTGAACGAAGTCTGTGAGGAAACTTGGAATTGCTCAGTCAGCGGGAGATTCCCGTGCTTGTAAACCTCGCTGTTAATTTGAGTTGCGCAGGTCCGCCTTTCTTGCGGTGTGGAAGTTGTGTGTATGGGAGGGTGGGGCACGCATCCTGAGAAAATTTACTGTAAACTCTTAAAAACCGCCATAAGGTGTGTAAGTATTTGGATTTTAAAAACTGTTAACGGCGTTCATAGTTTAAACTGATGGTCTTCCTTTGCTGTCAGAGAGAAAACCATGGTTACAAAACCTGACAGTATAGTAGGCCTTGCAGCATACTCGGGGGTAGGGCTTGTATTCTCTGCACATTTTTCTAAATACAGATTCTTGTTTTTAAATTATTTCCAAATGCACTGCAGTACTGGGAAAATACTTGGACCCTCAGGCTTTTTCTTCGAATATACATGTCAATTTAATGAGCTTTTATTACACCTGGATTATAATCAAGTTAAGTTGGTGGGCAAAAGCACAGTTTTCTAAGATGCCTCAGTGTTTGAAGACTCCTCATGCTGGGCCTATCCTGATGCCTGAAGTGATGCTGAAAGATAATCTTACTTTGTTTTCAAAAACTTGCTTCCTTCAACCAGCTGCAGAATGTTTCAGTTTTCTTAAGCTCAGTAGGTTGTCTTAAAGCATACAAACAAGTGCAAATCCTAACAACTGCCTGTTTGTTGACATAGGTTTTGGCTATTTACTTTTAGAAAAATCAGCAATTTACAAGGAATACAAGATGTAATATGAGAACAAGTGAGCAGCCCACTTGGAGCAGTGTCATTAATGTCATAAAGACCAACAAAATCCGACTTTGGATCTGATTAAAGGTTAACCTTGTTCTGTTACCTAACTTCTGATAATTTAAAAGTGTTTTTAACTTCTGGTTAGTGTCTGGCTCTTCAGAAGAATAAGAACTGTTGAAGGAGAGCGTACGCATTCTAATAGTGGCTGGCTAGAATTTATTTCAACCATGAAGCCAAGGGTTTAATTTTATTTCAGAATTATCGCTGTTTTGAAAATTCTTGATAAGCCTATAAATATTTAGTCCTGTGCACTTCTGCATTTGTTGCAATGGTTCTGTAGTTCAAAATGGGATAAAAGGATTCCCTTTCTCAGATTTGACTTCTACAGGAACTGTCACATTTTTTTTCAAAATGAGGACAGAAGTTTTCAATTTTATTTTGCTTCGCCACTAATTATCTGATACCAATTTCTTAGTATGTCTCTGATTCATTTTTCTTTCTGAACTAATAACCAACTTGCCCGGTCCTCTGTCACAGGAAAGATTATTCTGCTTGCCTTTCACTATTCCAGAGCAGTCCATGCAATGATTTGTTTTAAAGTTTTAATATTCTGTGTACTGTTTACTATCTTACTACATATACATTTACATTTTTCTGTATGGTCATTCTCTTTTTGTTTTCTTTTTGGGCCCTTGGCTACTTTTACTAAGGAGCAATGCAAACACTTAACAAATAAAACTATCTTCTGAAAAGCTTACTGTGATCATCTGATGTCTCTGACATAAATGCTGCTAAGAAGCTAAAATTAATTTTAGAAGTGGTTTATGTGAAAATAATTAATTGCATTTATTTTGACACAGGTATGAAAACTCAATGGGGTCGTCCAAAAACGTAATAAGTGAGCCTGTTGATGTGGAGGAAGGCTATAATATGATGGTAAGACATTCAGCTGCTGTAACAGTGTGGTAGGATTTTTCCTACTGCAAGAAAAACTAATTTTTCATTTTGGGATATACTGATAGATCAGTTCATTTGTACCTTCTCTCTGAAAGTATTGATTCTAGAAACTGGATCAACTTAATTTGTTAACACCATGATGAGAAACCTTCAAAAATGAATTTTACTGTAGAAGAAATTTGTTTTGTATCATTTCTATTTGTGTTACTATATTGGTTTATTTGCACTTTAAGACATTGTTTCAGCTGATTCCCATTTTAAACTGCTTTCATCCAACCTGTGCTCTAGTGTAAGACCATAATGTTTGGTTACACTAATAGAGTGGTGGTCTTTGAAGTAGCTGAGGTTAGAGCTGAAGTCATTTTCTTTGAGAATGCAATGGATGAAACTGGGGGGTTTGTTTATGGCAATGTGTGTATATATATGAACACCATTAAAACAAGAATCCTCATAAAAGGTCCTCTAATATTCACAGCCATGCAAAGAAGCAGTACAGACTAAATGACAAAAATCTGCTACTTAAGGCTAAACAAATTTGTAGTCACTCCTTTTGCCTAACATGATTGTGTCTAGAGCACTTTGATGAAGATAACTTCTTTGGATAGTTAAGTAGCAAATAGGAGGGATTCTGGTTGAGGGGGCGGACAAAAACCTATGTATCAGTATCATTTCACTCGTATGAAGGAGGGCATAAAGCTTACTCTTGTCTAGTCAAATGAAAAGACTGTGTTGATACCCACTATGGCCTTTGGCACAATAGTTTACACTTCTCTGTGGCTGTACATTTCATTATTGCTAACTGTCCCGTTAAGGCCTCCTTTAAGGCTTTGTTGTTTTCTTTTGACTGACATCTAAGTTATGGAGACTAGAATTTTAAGTCAAGTTCGAGTTTCATGATACAAAGTACTTGGAAATGTCATGTTGAGATACTTCTGCTTTCCTTGTAAGCGTTTCTGGCTTGTAAAAAATAAATAATTTTAAATGTCTGTTTGGTCTGGACTAATGGAAAGTTTTACACTTACATGGGAGTAATGATCTCCAAAAATAAGGATGAAAAACAACTGTCTTGGCAGCAGTTGTGCAGAAGGGAACCTTGGGATTATAGATTCTGTATGCGCAACAAGAGAAATTCTGCTTATATATTAGGAAGAGTTGGGTCTGATCTGACAGGGGACAGGAACTTGGGGGTTGGATGAGACCTGCAGAGGTTCCTTCCAGGCTTTGTTATTTTGTGACTGTGTAAGTTGTGCTACTTTATGTGTGATATGTCATGATACATGTGTTATATCGTAAGTGATGAAAAGGTAATATCGTATTGCAAAGAAACCCACCCCATGCATCATTTTGAGATGATTAAATGGGATTATCATCTGTAAGATGTGAATAACCTGTCCGCAGTGTTTAACGTTCAGAAGGTCTTCACTGAAGTATTTGAATCTGCTTCTGGATGTTGTGTTTCAAAGAGAGATGTGAATCAGTTGGAGACCATCTGGCAGAGAAAATCATAAGTGCTCAGATTCAGAAAACCTGAAATCTGAGATCTGGAAAACATGAGAAAAAAGATTAAAGGAATAGGGATGGTAAGCCTGGAAGATAGGAAGACCAATGAAGGATGAAATGGGACATAACAGCATGAAAAATAATAGGAAAGAAAAACATTCAGATGACTTCCAAGTCCTCCATGTATGGCAAGAATGAACAGGCTTATGCTGTAGGAAAGCCATAGTTAAATATTACGTAGATTGTGCCAAATGAACACTTTCCGCTGGTGAAGGATTTGAAAGAAAAGGTGCAATACATGAGGAAAGATTTATTTGTTTACTTATTCATTTTTGGCAGTTAGGGATGCCATAGATTAGCCTTACTTCCAGCTAAGATGAATGTTTGGGTATTTTTGAAGATTTGAGAATAAATTAATGCAAAATGCAGTCTGAATATTCTTCTTTTGGTTTAAGACAGACACATTTCAGAGGTGATTAAGTTAAAATTATTTGACTCTGTTCTGAAGTAAGCCACCACAAGTATTTACACTGGGAGTTTTTACAGTAGTTTAAAGTGATTTTAAAACAGTTATGTGACATTCGTGGGTCTTTAACTCTTAGATCAATGATGGAAAGTGTATTGTTAAGCAACAAGGGATTAAAAACCCCAGCCAAACTTGATTCAGCAGAAATAGTCATCTTACTAAAAATTCCTAGCAAGAATAGGCAATTAATTACATAGAACAGATCCTGGGTTTTTACATGCTTTGCTTGGGTTTCTTTGGGCCAAAATATATAATTTGCTTTATTTATTTCATTAGGTTTTCCAAAACTTCACTTACATAGCAGTGCTATTTTTTTCTTTGTTTTCGTTGTATTATGTGGTGATATCTCTAGGTAGGTCTGTGGAGCACTAGATGGCACACTGCAGCTTTGAAACATGCAATTGGGGACATCTGGATGAGAGAAACCGAAGTTAAATACTGTTATATAAGCATTGAAGTAAAAACAGTTTCTCAGTTGTCTTGCGTTTCCTACCACCTTAAATTATAGCCACTCATCTGCTGTATTCATTTTTACTGTATTTTCTTTCTAAATATGTACTAGTACTATAAAACTAAGTGGTTGCAGGCTTGAGTCATACAATGGTAAGAATGAAAAGAGGAAAAATGTGTCTTCTGATTAATGCTATAGAAAATAAGTCTGTTTGTGCCTGAAATAATATTTAGATTTATGTAACTTCTTTGTGGTTAAGTTTGTCAGTGTTTAAAGATAACTTGGTCAGCAGTTTTGTGCTATCACGGTATATAAATTTATCATTACAGTATATAGTTTGGCTTTGTTTCAAATTATTTTCTGAGGAATAACTTGATACACTGGAGAAGAGGCAAGATTTTATCTAATTGACATCTGTTGGTTGATAAAAATATTTCTTAATATATTTGGTTTCAAATGTCTTGCGATGGTGTATTTTGCAAGTGCAAAGAAACATGTTTATTAGGTAGGTGAAGTTCATCTTCAGTGTCTCTCATTCTGTCTTTGAACAGCTGCAGCTTTCTAGTAATAACAGCTAACTTCAGTTGCCAGGAAATACTTTCTAGGTTTTTGTCTTCTCAGTGAAAGAGAGGTGGGTTTTTTACACATTTCAGGTAGTTCCGATAAATCTCATGCCTTTCTCCAGGCAGTTGTGGTTTAAGCCCAGTCAGCAACTATGCACCACGCAGCCGCTCGCTCGCTCCCTTCCACCTGCAGTGGGATGGGGAAGAGAATTGGGGAAAAAAAAAAGTAAAACTCGTGGGTTGAGGTAAAGACAGTTTAATAGAACAGAAAGGAAGAAAATAATAATGATAATAATAAAATTACAATAATAATGATAAAAGAATTAGAATATACAAAACAAGTGATGCGCAGTGCAGTTGCTCGCCACTTGCTGACCGATGCCCAGTTACTTCCCGAGCAGCAATCTGTGCCCCCGCCCCGGCCAACTCCCCCCAGTTTGTATACTACACATGACATCCCATGGTATGGACTATAACTTTGGCCAGTCTGGGTCAGCTGTCCTGCCTGTGTGTCTTGCCTTCTTGCTGTCTGGGCATGAGAAGCTGAAAAATCCTTGACTTAGTCTAAACACTACTTAGCAACAACTGAAAACTGCAGTGTGTCACCAACATTATTCTCATATTAGATCCAAAACATGACAGTATATCAGCTGCTAGAAAGAAAATGAACTCTGTCCCAGCCGAAACCAGAACACAGCCTCTTCTGCAGTCAGCTAACACATGTGTTTTGGTCTCCTGCAGCTTTTATCTTGAGTAATTAGTTCTAATTAACACAAGCTAACTAAAACGTTTGTGAAGTCTACTGTGATGCTCTAGCAGCACTGACAATCAATTAAATGGAGGTTAAAAATGTGTGGTGTAGACATACACATACTGAGGGCTGGGTAGTAACTCTCATGTCATGTTAATGAGTCAATCTGCTTATGCAGAAAAATGTTTGGGAAAATGAATATGTACACCTGTTTCAAGTATTTGAGGAAAATTTAGTACCCGCGCACCCTACTTTGGATGAAATCAACATATCGAACCAAAAATTTATATATATATATATATATTTATTTTTTTTCCCCATCCCTGTATTTCTTATTTTCAGGCTTCCTTCCAACGCTCTAACAGCCATGACAAAGTGAGGAAAATAGTTGCAGAAGAGGGACGTACAGCAAGGAACCTAATTGCATGGAGCGTTCCACTGGAAAACAAAGAAGATGATGGTATGTATTCAGCAGTCTTCCACCAGCTTTTTCTACTTCCATCCCTTTGTCCACTGGAGTTGCTCACCTGGAAACATGTTTCTTACATAGGGTTTCTCTATAAAAAAATAAGTCGTTATGTTTAGTGTACATAGTATAATTTTAAAGCTTTTTTACAAAATGCACCCTGCAGTTGACAGTTCACTTTATAAAACCTTCATCACGACAGATTAGAAACTGTTTTCATTTTGTCTGTAAGCAACATCTAAGACTGTTGTCTTGCTGATACTATCAAGATACTTGTGTAATATAATAATGTTGTCTTAAAGTGATATCTTGTAACTTGGGAATTCAGAATTGTGGGGATGGCTTAGAACAATCTAACAAATTGCTCTCTATGCTCTAAAACAAATAAGTTTGGAAGTTTCTTTTGGTATCACTTCAGTCTTTGGTAAACATCTGTGAAGAACTTTAAGACTTAAAGGGGATATGTGGGGACAGTTTTCCATAATGCAAGTCCTTGGAACAGTTTTGTTACTGTTGTAATATTCTCTTGTGCTATGATGACTTAAGGAGCCAGCAATTGATTTTAATTTTTAAGCTGCTCAAGCTGTTCCAGATGTCAGAATGCTGTTTTTGAGGGCTTAATCTCAAGTATTTTTGTAGCTCACATGTCCCTGTGCAGGTGCTGCTGCTTTTGAGACTTAGGCAGGAGTGTCTAAAAGTAAATTTTTTGCTGTGAAGGTGGTTGAACACTGGAACAAGTTGCCTAGAGAAACTGTGTGCAGTCTTTGTCCTTGGAGATACTCAAAACCTGACTGGACATAGTCATGGGCAGCCTGCTCTAGCTGACCCTGCTTTAAGCACGGAGGCTGGACTAGATGATCTCTAAAGGTTCCTTCCAACCTCAGCTGTTCTGTGATTCTGCCAGTGAAAAAGATATTTCTATGAAAAGTTATGTCTAAATTACAAGATCATTAACCGTATGTCTGAAGCAAACTGACCCAAAGTTTAAACTGTCTTTGCCTTGCCTTATGCATTAAGGTATATTTGTGATTTTTTTTTTTTTTTTTTTTTTAAAGCTGAAAAGTCTAAAGTCACAGAAGGCAAAGGGTTGCTTGAAAACCTATTTAGATGTTTGTACGTGGACATTTGTGCAGGTTTCATTAAGGAAATTGCATTCAGTTCAGAAGCCATAGCTGTACCTCTGTTGAACAGTGACAAGCAGGATGACAGTTAACTTATGTTTGTCAGCTAAACATCCTAAGCCTAATTACAAGTGTCCACATTTACAAGCTTTGGTTTCAGGTTTTGACCCTTTTAGTTCAGTATTGTCCCAGCTTAGGACGTTTTGTGCAGTGGCATTTTTAGAAAGCACTAACTGGTCAGCAGAAAAACAGGTACTGTGAATCTTTGTTAGCTACACGTAGGAAGAGAAAATGGAAATAATTTAAGACTTGAGCATAATCTAAGTAGAATGCATACCTCCCAGCTTTGGATCACATGCAACAGCTACTCAGTTTATTATCATGAATACGTGGATTTTTAAGTGGGCCAGTTTTTTGTTCTTGTGGCAGCTTCATTTACGGCTGTCTCCAGAAGATGCATTTATCTATTTGCTAGTCTTACATTTGCCTGCATGTTCTTGAGTATGTTAGTAGATCCATTGATATTATTGAACTAGTCACATACGTCATTTAAGCAGAATAGAAATGGGGCCCAAAGTATTTATAGATTCTGAATTACACTTTTGGGAAAGGTAGTAATATGAATGAGAATATGGAAAAGGAACATGGAGTGTATTTGTAACAGTATTTTTGAGCTACTTGTGAGCTGATTCAATTTCTGTTTAAAGAGTCTGCTTTTTTTGAATACTGCCTTGTTTGTAATAGTCTTTTAGAAACTTTCAAGTAACACTTTTCCCTTAAAAACGAGTGTATGTATGTGAGTTGTAGATGAATGTTTGCTCTAACATTTTCTGCCAACACATGAAGAATGAATGTAAAAGTGAATTTTTAGCCTTCATTAAAAAGTTGTTATGTATGATAATTAAAATCTAAGTAGCTATATTCATTTCCTTAATTTGGTTGTATTAGCACCATTGTAATTTTTAAACTTTCTGTCACTGGTGCTTTCTTCTTTTTAAAATTTCTTCATTAAATCATAGGTTGACCTTTTTGCACAATACAAAGGATCTGATGATAATTGCCTGATGGAAAATTTCCCTGTGGAAAGGAGCTTGTGGCTAATGAAAGTGGCAGAGCCAGATCCTTTTTCTCTTGACCCTTGTCTTGGCATGGAGGGTATATATGTTGGTGTCAGTGAGCTCTGATTCATTTTATGCTGATCTTCCAATATGTATTTTGTCCCTGAGGAATGATACAACAATATTATGAATTAGGACAGTTCTAACTCATTCAGGGGTTGTGTAAATCAGGCCAAGGGTTCAGGCTGCCTGAGCCAATCCTGCAACTCTTCTCTACAAAGCAGAATTTTGTCTTTGGGCAGTTTCTTCTGCTCATAATGTTCAGAGGTCTTGCTTTGGCAGTAACAGTGTGTGATTTAACATTTTATATTATATACTGTTAATCATTACGAGATTTTTTTTTTTTTTTCTTCTGCAGAAACAGTGAGGTATAGGCATTTGCTGTTACTAGTGGTAGTGTTATAGAGGGTTGATAAATTAAAATGCTGGATTCGTTTTTTCAGTTTGTATCCTTTCTTTTTCTATTTCCTTTAAAAATTGTATGCTTATGTCCTTCTTACCATTTACCTTTTTGTCTGAAAGACTTGTGTATTTTCTATAGAGGACATGGGTAAAAGAGCAATAAGGAAAAGAACTGTGATCAAAACCTGCTAATTCCTTAATGGATAATTCCTTAATGGATAATCCTTAATACATAATTCCTGTCAATAAGAAATATTTCCTTAAAAAGGAGAGAGATTTCTGGAATGGCAGGTCACACTTCTGTTACATGTTTTGGAGCAGCATGCACCCTTGTTATGTCAGATCTGAAATTCCTGTTACGAATATACATATATATAAATGACGTGAGAAAATCCAAAGCATGGTGGCAGTGGTCTAGAAGAGGTCGTGACTGTTAACACATTTCAGCTATTGAAATTAAAATACTCCTTCACAGAATTCATGAATATGCAGCAGATTCTGCTGGATAGACTAATTAACGGTACAGTTGACTTTGTGTCCTAGGGTGAGAGTCTTATAACTGTGAAAAATTCACTAGTCTGATACTCTGTCTCCAGAATTAAATTTGCATTCCAGACCTCTGGCTACCAATTGCCTGTTGGAGTCACTTAGATCTTGCCCACATTGGAAAGCTGTGATCATTCTAATAGTGGATTTCAGAGTTTTTTTGATGTAATTATTTTATATACCTAGCATGAAATTTGAGGCACCGCATGCAGATAAGCACTACACACAAATTTTATTATAAAATCGAAGCTATGATATTAGCAACAGTTAAAACATCCCAGAGGCTTGACATTTAAATGTTAATAGAAGGTAAGGTACCTTTGGAACTTTTAAGAGATGTGTCCAAAAAATTGGAAGAATCTTGTATTTGTAACTGTTCCCTTCTTATTTCCTATTTGTTTAAAATCATTTGGACTCTTGCCATATAGAATTCATTTGTAGAGTAAGCATTTCAGGGTAAGGAAACATACTTTATTGGTTGAAAGGTACCTGGCACACTTTGGCGAGCGTGCAGTATAATCTACTGCTTTAGCAAGAGTCTGATGGAGTAAAAAGGTTTTGCAGTATGTGATGAAAGTCATGAAACTTGGCTCTCTTTGGCCAGTAAGGAAGTTGTAAGAGTCATGACTGAAAACATTGTGTGTAAGCCCTAGCAACAGTGGATCTGATCGTAACTGGCAGGATATAACATGAAGGGAAGGGTATCTTTAAGGCTCACAAGTTTCAAACCTTGAATTTCACTGAAATGAATGGGAATCCAGTCTAGTGCTGATAGGTGAATACAGGGCCATTATATTCTGGATAAGACAGTGACAGTGATTTGTAGAAGTAATTTTGTGCAAAATGCATTGCTGTAATTCAATCTGGAGGTGGAAAAACATGGAGAATTTTGGTGATGTTCATGCCTCCAGATCCTTAGCGTTGTACGGTTAGAAAAATCGTACCTACTACTGCTCTACAAACTTCTAAAAAGATACAGTTTATAATAATACTAGAAACTTCAATATGCGTCCTCAATTAAGGGATCAAAAATAATCGGTCTCATCTGGTTGCTTCCTCCAGGCAGATGCCTCTGCCTTACTTTAAATGAGGTCCAGGCAACTAGGTCTTACCCAAGCCTCATTTTTGCAAAAATGTTTCTTAAGATGGGCAACTGCACCAGCTGGGCTAGTAAGATGGATTCCAGAGTACAGACTGGTTGTATGTAGCAGTGGCACTATAATGTAGACTGACTGTCTTACAGGTTTTACAGATGATACGGAAGAAGAGAGGTGACAGAGTAGATTTCTCACACTGTGTATAAGAACTGGAGGAAAACAGCAGAATGCTCACCCAATTGTATCCTCAGATTCATTCAAGGAGATGAAAAGAAGTATTAACTGAAAATTGTTACTGTTCCTGCTGAAGGTCTGATGATGAACAGTGTCAAAGACGCTGAAAAGACACATCAGCAGTTGATCTCTACCGTAGTGAGAACAGAAATGAGGGTTGCTATTAATTACTAAATTTAAAGGTGATTCCCACATTTCTCGTATCAGTAAAACTATCCAGAAGAGAGAGGTGAGGGATGATTGTTGAGATTGTTAGTATAAAAGATAGTTTTTGAAAATAGTTTATCAATGGCTTTTTTTTTTTTTTTGGAGATATTAGCACCTCAGCTTTTTGTGACAGGAAGTCTTGACAAATCATAAACCCTGTGTGCTTCATATTTAATTACGAGACAGGAAATGGACTTCAAGTGTAAAATATGACTGTAGCTCCCTGAATGCTGCAAAATTTTGCTACTTTATATATCTCACCTTGGCAACTTAATAGCTGATGAGATTATTATCTTTGGTCACTATTGTTCTTTCCTTAAAATTCAGTAAATTTCTAGCAGGTAATGCCCTTTGTATGTCATTGAGTTCCTGTGCATCTCATAGCAATGCTAGTATTCTGTAGTTACATACCAGTAGTCACTGAACGTATGCCTAATGGTTGAGCAGTGCTCTTGTATTGTTACTACTTGTGAATATAAAAGGACAAAAGCAGAAGGGAAGATGTCTTCTAATAACTAGAGGCTCTTAGTAGAAGAAAAAGAACAATAAAGCTTGGAAATGTGGCTGCTGCTGAAATACAAAACTTTTTGGCCCATACACCTTAAGAAAAAATTAGTCCTTGCCACACACTATTTGCTTTTAAATTTGCAAAACCTGGTATTTACATAAGTTTAGTTTTCTCTAAATGTCTGCCTTATATAGAAAGTGCCAGAAAACTTGCTTTTGTCTTTACAGGGGACTTGTTCAGACATTTCCCAGTTCTTAGATGATGGATTAGTATTCTCTTTTTTGTAGAATCTAAAGAGACTGCAACTGGGTTTTTTGTTCATCTGCCCTTTTTTAATTTTAACATACCCATATTTGTAAGCCTTTTCACTGTGCAAGTTCTGTATGCCATTGTGTTCAAAATCTTGTCTTTGCAGAATGTAAATCATGTCAGAAGAGAGACTTTGGAGACTGAAATATTTCAGTTATCATAATTCTGACATGGAACTAATCTGCAGTTTAAGCTTTTTAGTGAATAGGAAGTTTTTATACCTACAGTAGCTGAATCAGATTTTTTCCTGAGTGCTGCTAAATTGAGTTTAATATATTAATTTGTAGCTGTTGTTCTGGCTAAGGTAGCATTTAAAAAATGAATTATGAAGCAAATAATTTTTAATTTGTTTTAAAATTAAAGGCCTTGTTCCTTGGAATAGCCAGTGGTGCAAACCAGCTGTACAAACCAGCTGTACAACTGCTTGATTAAGACAGGTTTACAGCTGCTGTACATAGTCAGAGCAATGTAAAACAGCTGGACTGTGTTAGGGAGTTTGGCCTAAGAACTGTTAAAATCTCAGCTGGACAATTCTGAAATTCAAGAATGATCTCTATGGTCTAGGAAGGAACTGTATTCAACTAATGCATTTATTTGCTTGGCTTCATCCAGCTACATAATCTTGAAACTTAGATGTAATCCGTGCTAGAGAGTACTCTAGCCATAGTTAGTATTTTGTCTTATGTTTTTGGTAATTGGATCCTGTGATTTTCATGTTGTGCAAGTTAGATACTAAGTTGAAGGAATAAAACTTCAAAAAAAATATTTTTTTTTTTAAATTACCCCTGAGCAAATCTCAAAGATTAAATGCAAACATGTCAGGTAGGTCTAGGCTAACACAAATTTATCTATGCAAAGATAATTTTTAATCAGTTAAGAAATTGCTGCCACCACAGCATGGAGACCTGAAATCATCCTTTCTGACTGTGGGAATTTAAACTGATTTTGGAAGCATAGTTGCTAAAGTCTCTTTATATAAGCAGTGGAGGGAGACAGCTACATTTGAGAAGGCATTTCAGATCTTAAGGGGATTGACTCATGCTCTGTGAACGTTTTTCTCTCTTCCTTTGGCTACCTAAATGTAGATGAACTAAATCCAGTTCTAAGTTCTGTTTTTCCCCATCTTTCTTGGCAGAAAATACGTAAATCTATTGGTAGGTTGTGTGAACAGTTTGAGAAAAACTAAATTACTACATTTGTTTTTCCTAAGAAAGATATGCCTTGTTTTACTTATGTAATATCTGATTGAACAGTCATTCAAGAGCAGACTTTTTTTAATCTATATAGAAAACTAGTATCATATTTGACATGTAGGTTGTAATGATATGATTTTCAGAGGCACTGAGCACTTAAAGGTAGATTATCTTTGTTTAATGAAGTCTGTAATTCTTGCCTTTCTTTGTAATTTTTATTCATTTTTTGTGTGTTTTCTGGCATTATCCACGTTCTGAACTGTGGAATATATATTTGGAATGTACAACTTCACAAACCTGTTAACTCATCAATTGTGCCTATATCAGTACATTGCAAGATGAGATAATGCGTGTTTTAGAATGCTCTATCTAATTAAAATCATTATTGTTGATTAAAACAACACAGGAAAATCAAAATGGCAAGCTGGTGGAAAAACAAAGAGAGTGGCTCAAGGAGCACACAAGACTGCAAAACAGGTATCTGCTCATTTTTTATTATGACATAAAATTTACAACATAAAAATGTTTTGTGATATTACTGATACATTACTGGCTGTATAATACATATATAAAACGGTGCATTGTATTTTTATTGTTTTTGTATTTTTAAAGCATACAGGTTTCAAAGTCAAGTATTCAGAACTTAAAAAATGCCAGAATTTAGGTTATCTTCCTCAGCCTTTACTTTTAGCACTTCCTAACCTCTGGATGCATGACTTTTTGGCATTAAAGTTACTTTAAGGAAAGTGCTGTTCAATAAAATGATACAGGATATTCTCCCTATAAGCATGCTGCTTAAACAAAGGCTACCTTTCTGGCCATTTTCTAATTTAAGGAAATGCTGTATTTCTTGACCTCATGTGTTACTGGCTGAAGTCAGTATATCCTATTTTGGAAAAAATTAGTCCAGGTGAGTAAAATTTCCGAGAGTTATGACTGGTGTTACGGACACACGAGTGTACTGCCACAACTGGAAAGCAAGTCTGAATGAGAAGTGTCAAGAAGAAACTGCTCTTATTTTTATTCATGTTTTTTCTATGTCACTGACAATCTTTATTACATTAATAAAGTAATACCTCTTTCTTCATGTTTAATATTGTTAACAGTTGCTTTGCTTTGATTAATGGATTTAGCCATTAGTATGACTTTAGCCATTTAGTATTTTGAGACAGTCTGTCAGAGTTTGATAATATGACATATGGAAGATGTTTTTTTTTTTTTTTGGGGGGGGGGGATAATTCTGCTTCCTTAGAGGTGTATTTGCATCTTTAAAACATAGGTGCGTTCTTTTCCCAACTTAGTTTAGCAACTATTAACCTTGTGTTTTCTCTTCATGTACTAGTATGTTACAGACACTCTGTATCCTGGTGGAATTTTGTTGATGTAGTTGGGGCTCCCTGTAAGGGTTTACCCTCAGAACCTTTTGGATGCAAGAGTAATGTGCTACATAGTTTGGGTTCTGTCTATTTTAGTCTCTTGGGTTTACGTAAATACTGAGTTTTCTGGAGAATACTTGATTGTTATTCAGTGGCTGTGTGTGGGATAGCTATACTAAAACTATATTGTAGAAACTGCATTCCTAGTGGGTACAATTAAGGTTTGAAATGGACTGCTGAGTGTCTATGCATCTTGGCACTTCAGTTTGGCATTCAGCACCTTTATTTCTGCTGCATTTCAGACACTGGATACTGCTGTAAATTGGTGGCTTTTTTTGTTACTTTTGTTGAGCCTTCAGTTTTAATTTTCCTTTACACATAAATGGGCTGCTAATCTCAAGAAAATAAGCTTACAAGAACCCTTTTGTATAATCTTATCAACCACATCTTCCTCTCAGTAGGGTGCTGGCAAATATACATTCAATAAATTTTGGCATCCTGAGAATAAATATACACTTCATACTTTCCACAACTCCAAGGCAAGTTACTGAAACTATTTTGGGGGGAGGGGAGATTCAGTTTTAACGTCACTTTCATCATCCACACTGAGTTACTTGAGATGTAAGAAGGAATATTCCTGTGTTTCTTAACTTCAAAAGCACAAAAGCTTTGCATTTTCTGCAGTTGAAGGTTTGAACGATCACTGCAAGTGAGATAATATCAACTAGCCCCTCTGAATCTTTGTTGTTCTTGGGCGGGTTTTGTTGTTCTAATGAGGACAAGCTTCAGTGTAGGCCTGCTAGATCATGTCTGTATAAGCCATTGTCACACTTCGGGTAAACACACATGTTATTTGAGGCGGGGGGCGGGGGGGAGGCCAAGGCAGGCTATTTTTTGGTGTGTTTGTAAACACTATGATTGATTTTTTTAAAAAATATTTTTAGTGTGCAATAGTCTTCAAATTTGTTGAACAAATATTAAATTTTGGATAAGTGTATTGTCAAAGGCTAAGGGCTCCGAGATCACTTAGGAGATTCAAAAGTACTTACATCCAGTTCAGAATGATCTGTAGAAGTTTGCAGGATTGGAGCTTTAGAACTCTGTTCAGAAAAACTTAATTCTGTGTACTTGTGTCTTGTCAGTGGAAAGAGGCTTGTGCCTCAACTACTAACCAAAGTGGAAAATCTGCTAAGAGTTAGTTGGAAGCACTAGACACAAGGATCTAGGTGGAGCTTATGTGGCTTGGGTATAGCTCCTTCTTGGTGAAGGTGTGAGATCATTGCCTTATCGTTCTTCAGACTGCAGCGTTAGAAATGTTTCGTCCTTTGCCTGTAAGTTCCCTCAGAATACCAGAGAGATCCAGAGATGATAATCTCTGGAAATTGAGTTTCACTATTGCATCACTCTCAAACTGAGCATGACGCTGAAAAATATCATCTGGTCAAAAGTATGTACTTCTAGTAAATACTGTTTAATTAGAACTTAATTCCAGGAAGGATGAGTAAGAATAATAAAGCTATAGCTGTACATCAGCACTAGAGTCTTGAAAAGTCTGTACCTAATCCAGCATTTCTTCCTTTTCACAGTGAAAAGTTAGTTTGATTCATTGGAAAATTTACTTAAAATGCTTACAGGTAAAGATTCTGCTGAACAATATACAGATTAACTCAGAAATCCTGCTTGCGTTAAACATTTGTACAGAACGTAGCAGTCTGTGTAGGATACTAGTAGTATCTTTATATTAAAAGTAGTCTTTGCTGCAACTAATAAATTTAAGTGAGTACTGGCTTTCATTTCAGTAAAGTTGGTGCCAGTCAAACTTGATTAAGTTTGAGAGTAGCTTGCTGAGTTTTATCTTTTTTTCATGGAATTTCTGGAGACTGAAGTGCCAAACATGGAACATGATTTGGGTGGTTCTCTGAAAATTCACTTCTGTTTCCTTGAGTGGCAGATACCAGGCTGTGACAAATTCAAATGTACAGTGTTAGAACTGACTTGTATCAGGAACTTAAAATATTATTTCTATTAACTAACCACCAACTTAATGCTTACCTGCTTGTGTGATTGTGTTTACAAGAAATTCAGTAGTTTAGGTGTTAGCATCCTTTCAGAGGCGTTCTACTGGAATATGAGTAACTGTAAATGTTGCTTAAGTTTTACTTAGATGCTGGAAATCTGCTTACAGGGATAATAATGGAACTGCTACAGCTTACTTAGAGTAGTTAACATGGTTCAACATGCTGTTTTCCTAATTAAAATACGGCTGACATATAAGAGAGATGATAAATGGATGCCAAATACAGTAGATGGCTGACATTTGTTCCTAAATTTCAAAACATATTCCATGTTTAAAGATATATTTGAAAATAGTGGGAATTATGCATGGTTCCCATTCCAAAACAACTGATCCTTTATATCAACAACATTAGCTGAACAAGTAGAAACCTAATCGCTTTACTAAGGTCACATTTGGTAAATACAGGCAGCAAAAGGTAGCACTGTTATTTCAGTACAGTTATTTATGATTCGGTAGTTAAGGTTGTGTCATTATAAACTGTATTTTAAAGGAGCTGTAAATTAGCCAGTATAAGCTTTGCTTTAAAGGTTTATATACAAGGCCTCAGCTAAGAATTCTCTGTCTCCATGTATAAACTTACCTGCTATGAAACTCATCTTTTGGCACAAAGAAATAATGTTTCCTAGCTTTTTACATAGGGGACAAAAAGGCTTGAATCCCAGTCAGTTGTTTTGCTATTTACAGTATTTCTAGTTAGTGATTAGATATTCTAATTGTAAACTCTGTGTAATGGCTTGCACAGTGTTGGTTTCGATCGTTTTTATTCAATCACCAAAAGTAGAGTTTTTAGAATGGAATTTTGCAGTAATCCCTACAAGTGTACTCCAGTAAGAATAGATTTTTCTGGAGATCTGTGCCACAGTGGACCAATGTATCAAAACTGCGTTAAAGGCGCTATTAAAATGTATGCATTAATGAAAAAAAACCCAAACAAACCACCACCCCAAAACCCAGACTCTTGTAGCATGTATCACAAAATGGCATACAGCTGGGCATCAGTTTGGGTTTACTGGAGGTGCTTATCCACCTGGCTACTACAGAATACAGAAGCTTACAGAAGTCTGGCATGGTAGCAGGATTTTTCAGTGTTTTTTGTTGTGGGAGAGAATTTCAAGTTTAATAAGGACAGTGTTTTGGGGCCAAGTACTGATTTGGTATATTCAGCCAAATAGGCATGCTTCAGAATCATTTGGAATATCCTTTGCAGATGAGTGAGTCTGTCAAGGAGACATATCCCCATATGAGTGACTAAGCTGAACGCACAAGGTCAACTGATACATAACACTCAGGTGGCATAACAGTACTTCCAAGTAGGTACGTAGTGATTCCTGCCTGAGCCACCATTTGTGAAGACAGTCGGATGTTTTCCCTCTGCTCCCGTCACATACAGCATTTTGGCAGTACTCTGCATCTGTGCAGCAAAGCAGTACTAGATCAGTTAGTCTGCATATTAACACTAAAAATCAAAACAGATTTGTTGTAGTTAAAGCTGTTAAATTAGAACTTAAAACAGCATGAGGACACTTTCAGACTTGGTATAAGTAGGAGCAACTTGATTCATTGGCACACCACTTTTATTGGGTTGAATTGAGCTTGCAATGTTAACAATATGGTGAGTGGAAATCCTAGTACAAGTAGTTTTCTAAAGTGTGGAAGCTTCGTTTTGTAACTAATTCAGTGCTTGCTGGCATCTCCTTTGCAGTGTAGCCATAACATATCAATCAAAGGGCTAGCCACATCAGCATTTCACTGACATTAATACTCATATATTAGAATGAGGGTTTAAAAATGATAAAGTCGTATGTAATGTCTTGGTAATAGAATTTAACTGTGATGGAATACTGCTGGTATGATTATTAGTAAAATGTAATTTTCATTTCTGGATGCACATACTTGTCAGAATAAGTAATACAGGATACGTAATTAGAAAATGTAGTTTTCCAGTGTGCTAAGAGGCAGAATATCTTGTACTGTTGTGTGATGCAAATGTTGGGTTATAAATGTCAAAGAAACAGAATCTAGTTCTACACAGCTGCTGCGTATATTTAAGATAAGAAAGTGTGTTTTAAAAAAACTCGTTAGTGGGCTGATGTAGTCTTCAGTGAAAAATTTGTTTACAAATGTTTGAGTACATTGGAAAAGTGTGTGTTGCACAGAAACCCAACCCCTTACCGTATTTGTTTGTTGTTTTCTGTTCTGTCTTGTTTTTGCAGAGCACTACCATAGACTGTAAATTAACAGCAGCAGCAGTGGGAGATAAAAACTTTGACAAAAGCCCAACAAAAACAAGACAGCCTCGAAAAGTTGATCTGCGAGCTCGATACTGGGCATTTCTTTTTGACAATCTCAGACGGGCAGTTGATGAAATCTATGTTACATGTGAATCGGATCAGAGTGTTGTAGAATGCAAGGTAAGTCTTCAGCTGTTCTTTGCCTGTTGTCATGTGGCTCTTACTGTGCTTTTTTTATACTTCACAAAAAAGCCAATTGGGGAATTAGAGCTTCAGAGACATGTTACTTTTTGATTTGTATTTAGTGAAGCATTGTAAATAGGAAAGCTGACAGCATATTTATTCAGATTTAAGAAGATGCTTTCATCTTGGGCAATGACTGATTATTGAAGTGTAAAACTTGTAGTGATATACATAATGTTATTAGATCTCAGTTTTTGTATGAAGTCAGTTTTTACTTATTGAGTTCCAATTTTGTTAATTTTCTGACTGAATACCGATTAATTTATTTTTTCCCGTAAACGTTCTTTACTGTAGGTGGCACTGTTGTGATTCGGTCTTTCACATTGGTTTGCTTCCTGCTAAGTGGCTTAATTGTACATTGCTCCCTTTTTGCAGTGGTAGTTATCACTCTTCTGACTCTATCTGTAGTGTTAAGAAAGTGGTTTGTGGCCAAGCGTAAACAGTGTCTGGTTGGGATGTTACTGTAAGGTGCACTTCCTAATTTCAAATAACGGTGTATGTAATAGCTTGTGCATCTGGTTTATGTTTTATGTGTAGAAAGGCCATTGTGACTTAATAAAAATCACTCATTCTTTAGAAACGGAATTTATCACAAGCACTAAGAGAAGCCAGAAGAATACATTATAAAAGAAATGTTAAAGATATGACTTAATGTTTTCATATTAAAGATGGCTGAAAACTCAACACATTCTGGAAATGATTATCTAATCACTGTAAAAAATAACATATGTCAATTTAAGTGAACTTTTTTCTTATCATATGCATCTAGTTCTCTGCTATAATCAGACATGGCCAAATTGACTTTGAGATTAGCGTACAAATCAATTTCATTGAAAGCAGGTTTGAACAGTAGCTAGAGGCTTCCAAATCACTGGTTGGTCTAACACAATTTAAACTTTTGTTACTGAACTGTCTTCCTGCTCAGGAAACTTCTCTGGAGAATTTTTTGGTTTAAGAAAATCAGTCAGCCTTGCATGGTAATTAGATTACCATTTTAAACTTTTGTGACTGAAAGAACAGAAGCTTATTTGTATCATTATCACATATTTTTGGGGTTAGATATCATTCAGCATTTTAATCATGCTACTTGATCTGTTCTCGGATGGAGATATTACATAGCCTAAGTGAAAAGTCTTCATTTTAGTAGATGCTTGACAATGATGTATGTATCTGTGTGTATCAAGTTACTTGTTTGCAAAACAGAGGTGGAAAAAATAAAAATGAGTAAACAGGGAAGTCCAATGTCATGTGTTGTAAAACTTAAGTAACATTCATGTTGCTTTTACCTTTTAAAAGATCTTTCTTCTTAGCACAAAAAGTGCTTTACTGGAGTAGCTGGAATATGCATTTGTGCTATGGTCATTTGTTCGTGAGACTTTCTTTTAAAGGTTACTGTTAAACGACGATTATTACTCTTTTGATAAATTACTAAAATTTCTGTTAATTAAGCTGTGAAGTATAAAACTGTTGAGCCTTGCAAATTACTTTTACTAATAATGCTTCACTTCTCTCAATTCTGTTGATTGTCGTTATTTATTTTGGGGTGGTTATTGTTGACAGATACAGTCCAGCTTCTACCAGAGGTGAAGTTGTCAATGTGTTCTAGCTAACCAGTTACATGAGAATACTTTAACTGCTGTCTTTTGACGTGAGTGCTTTACATTACTCTTAACAGATAGGCATATAACATTTTTGGTACTACATACATAGGCTTCGACTAGGGACTCATCAAACTTGTTGTTAGTGTGGAGGTATGTTTTAATTTTGGATGGAATATTAGTGATAATGAACAACAGGTCCTTGTGGAAACTGCGAGTCTTCCTCACTTCTGGTCCTGAAAAGCCAGTGCTTGCTGTCCTCCATCAACTGAAATATCTTGTCTAAGTGCAGCTTTCATGTTATGGAATATATAGAAAGTGTTTACTGTAGTACCTCAACCTTTTAGGAGTTCATAAATTAAAATTGTGATCTAGTCTCAGAGTTCAGTTGGCAAATGATAATTATTAAGAAGCATTCGTGACGTTTCAAGAATTCATGTAGCTTAGTAGAAGGCCTATGTCCTGCCTTAAAAATAGCTTAACTCAGTCTTTAGTTTGATCATTACAATTTGTCCATGTGTGAGTCAGTTCAGGTAAATAATTATCATTTGCTTATCTAAAATACTTGCTCTGTTGCCTTGGCTTTGGTAGTCCTGTGTACGTTGCTTTCATGTTACTCCCAAGCACCAAGTTTCATACTTTGTATTGGCTGTTCTGATTGTGCCTGGTCCAACCTTGCAAGAGCTCTGGTCATGCCTTTTCTTGCTACTTGAAAATGTTACAGCAATTAACAGAATCTAGATTCCCTGTTTTGTGTCAGCTTGGGTGTTCACTGTTGCAGCAAAGACAGCTGTAGCAAAGGTTCTGGGTGTTTTTCCAGGGTGGGCTCCAACCGCTTGCATGTGCAGGACTGGGAGGATACAAAGTGATTTTATGGCTCTGAATGAGGCATATGTGAATAATTGCATAATATGAGGCATAATATGAATTCTGTGTGGTCTAATGAGGTATCTCCCTAACTCTGCTATTGTTGGTATAATACCGATAATGCAGATGTGGCATGGCAAAATATGTTAAGCTTCACTGGCACGAAAATGTCTATAATGTGTATAATCCTTTTCTTAGGCTTTTGGACTTAGGAGGCCAGGTTTAATGCAGTCATAGCATGTGTCTTGTCTGTCCTTGTATAGCAATGATTTTCTGTCATCCCTGCCTTAACTTTTAATATCAGTGGACCAATTTAAATTAATTTAGTCATAGATTTCATGAGAGTAGGTGACTAGCTTGGAAGAAGGCATCCTGTTAAGGTTCACATTGCAGAAAAAACTGCCACTCAATCTTTATTAGACACCAGGGAATTCAGAGAGAGAACAAGAGAACATGAATGCACCAACAGAGGGAAGAGGGATTGTGTGTGTGGTTGTTTTTAATTTTGTTGGGTTTTTTTGTTCCTTTTTTTTTTTTAAGTAAGAATTAATTGAAGTGCATGTCATTATGTCATTTCTGGCACCAGAGAAACCAGTAAGGAGATCATGGGAAAACAGGCTCCACAGTTTGCAGAACCACTTAGGCTTTTTTTTGTGGTGGATTTTTTGTTTGTTTGTTTAATTTCTCTTTGGGCAGGAGGAGTTTAGCTAACTCATGCTTTTTCCATTTTTATGTATGATAGTACTAATCTTCTCTGAATATTTTAATTTTAGGATGAAAATTCCATTTATAATAAAGTTTTACTAGAGTTCATGCTAAAAATGAGAATGGATTAGCTTCACTTTTAGGTTCTATTTTGCAAACTTTTTTTACTACATAGAAAAGTATCTAGAGGTTAAAATGTTACAAGAGATACCAGCCAACACATAGCTCGGTTGAAAATGGATTGATGTATTTCTGCTATACCTAAAGAATTGAGAGGATTTTGATAAATGACAGTTCCATATTGCTGCATTTACTTTTCAAATTCATTTGACAGAATATCTTGTTAGCTCTTTTCATGAAGTACCAGTTTTATTTTTACTACTGGACATGTGTGGGAAACAATATTAAATAAGCAACCAAAATGGTTAAACTGTTAACCTTTCCTTCTTTGTTTTTTTAAGTGGGATTTTGAAAAATCCTTTTTTTTAAGACAAATCCATGTTATCAAAAACTTCCTTAATTTCAACTTTTAAAGTGGTATCTCCTCAAACTTATGTCTTGGTCAAATAGGCACGTGCTGTGTTTAGTTGTATAAAGATTTTCTTAAAAGAAAACCCATGTAAAAATGAAATGTGACAACTTACAGCATCTCAAACCTTCAGATTAACTTGGTATACAAGTGCTGGGTGGTGTTTTTTTTTTTATAATTTTGTACCTTTTGCTGTCATGTATTCTTACAAGTTGGTATAGTTTTATTGATTACATTGTCACTGAAGATAATGTTTGATGCTCCCAAATTGGAAAGGGCTCTGGTGGCTGGTTGTGGTTGAAACTGCAGACGGAAGGGTTGTGGTAAGGATACAAACAGTGGAAATGTGTGTAAGAGGATCGTTGCGTATATTTTCTCTCAGCTTTGGGCACTGCTGAAGTTGGTATTTTGCTATTGATTTGGAATTGAGAGACCTCAAATCATATATATAGATATGCCTTTGATGCTTTGTGTATAAAGATATAATGAACATGGTTGAATTGTTTCTAAAAGAAATAAAGAGTTCTCAAGTTTAAGCATCATCTTACTGTACATAAATCAGTTTGTGCAATAGTGATAGAGATTAGATAAATTCTAATAGAATTGGCTATAGCCTTCAACATTTCAAAATGCGAATTGTATGGATATTCTATACATCAGCTAGGTTTCTGTGTGTTTATATGAATATTTTATTACCTAGTATTTTCTAGGTTTGGGTGGTGAGCTTAGGCAGAAAAGAAATAGTAATGCCTTTAAATCTCTTTCTGTATGCAAAAAGGAATTAAGCCCAAAATTATTTGTAGATGGAGGAAGGCAGATTCTGTAGTCAATTTTGGCCAATGGAATTTTGGTTAATGCAACAGAGAAATGTGTCTGTTCTTTTATGGTCTGCAGGTGGCTCAACAAATGAGTTTATTTATGTTTATATATATTTGTATATGTTAAAAAAAAAAAAAAAAAAGGAAACAACACACCATACACTTATATAAAACTCTCATTGATAGAGTTAGAGCAGCTGGATCCAGCAGCTAAGGATACGGTACAGTCCAGAAAAATCTCAAACTACTTAAATTTAATTTGTGGGTTTTTTTCCTCCTAGGATGAATTAATGGCTTCAGCTGTTTTTTTCCTTTCAAAAAGCTGAATTTTATTATATAAAAATGTAGTTCTGTATTCTTTTTAAGTTGCTGTTTAACGTTACTTAATGCTCATACAAACTTTTGTCTTTCCACCTAGCATTACTTATTGGTATATTTCTGTAAGGTTTTGGCAAGGGTAGTTTCTCTCCTTGTTTCTAAAGCTTACAGATACATCCTTAAATCAGTCTGCCTTGAGTGTAGTTCAGTGAAAAGAATTTCATTCTTCTTGAGATTCTTATTCCCTCTTATGAAATGGAAAATGCAGCAATGAAGTTCTGTTGTTCTCATTCTCATAGACAGTGCAAGATGGTCCGAAGAGGTGGGTAAAGCCTTTCCCTTAAAAGATTTGGCATGTTGCATGATATTATTATGCAAAAGAACCAGCTGAAAAAAACTTTAGTTAAGGCATTCCAATCAGGGTGATATCTGTGAGGGAGTTTGAGTTGATTGAAGCCTCCCAGAAGGAGAGAGTAGCTTACTGCATTAGTGTCGCTTGTTGAGAATGTCTTATGAGGGCTGCTTTTGGTTCTGGGTATGCTAATTCTAATGTTTGCAATCTGTGCATGCATACTGAGACCCATGGTCATCCAGGCTGATTACTAGCTTTTAAGACAGCCAAAAAACCTGTTTCTGAACATGTTGGAGCTGAAGGTAAAAACCCCAAGATTTTCTTAACTTCAGTGAAGAAGAAATCTGCAGTAATTCAGTATAATGGTCAAGTTGATCCAAAGAGGATCTTGATCCTATCTCCACTGATAAGAGCCAAATCAACTGTCTAATTTACTTTTTTTGGAGGATAAGTTTTGATTTCTGCCCCTCCCTGTACTTTTTGTTTTTAAAATGTGGAAGATATCTAGTTCCAGGGAGGAAAAAATACAAAATCAGGGTTTGATACTTAAGGCTTTTTGGGAGAGATAATTTGTTATATGTGAATTTCTCTTCTTTCCTTGTAGCGCTACAAACCCTAAGAAAGGTATCCCGAGAAGAATTATGAAGTAATTTATTTCCTCAGCGCAGGCCTCTAAGTATTCTGTGTAGGTACATTATTCTTGTTCCAGTGTCCTGGATTCCTCTGAGTCTCTGGGTGAAAAAAATCTTGGCTTTCTAGAGGAATTAAAACAAAACAAAACAACCTAAACTGCAAAATTTGTGTTCTTTAATTAAGGTTTAATCAGCATATTTTGCTTTTTACACCTAAACTCTTCTAATTGCTAATTATTTCCCCAGTAGAGTCCTCTGTTAAGTGTATTTCTATCAATTTTGTAACCGTTTTGAGCATTAACTTAATACCTTGTTGTACTGATGTCTTCATTCTTTGAACCTCTAGAACATTTCCAGTTAGAAGGAGAATTTCAGCATGGAATGAACTCTATTCCATATGATTGAATCTATTGTCTTTTTATTTAGTACAACCAAGGTGATTATGAGTTTCCCTGAAAGCCTAAGTGAATGATTTACATATTAGAACATGTTTAGTTCTTTTTCTGTGTTTCTCACAGGACAGTCTTTCAGATCAATAGGGTTTTATGGAATATATATTCAGATTGTTTGAGAATGTCTAATTCTGCAGTTGGACTATGTCAGAAGTATGCAAGGCTGCCACTTAACACTCACTTATAAAAAATACATGTCTTCTACTTCTGAATTTGGAGATATTTAGGAAGAGTATATTTATGTCTCTTTCTAAGTAAATACCCTGTGGCTGTATTGTGGCAGTCAATGCCAAGGGAAAATCCCTTTTGTGAGCATTCCTCCTGCCTCTCTTGGGACATTTACATTTCCGTTGTTGTCATCTTCTGCAGATAAGTCAACAGTGAAGGACAGGAAAATGGGGTAATGATTGGGCATCCAGTCTCACAGGTGGAAATGGATGAGATCTTTCAGAATGGTAATCTATTCTAAAAAGCCCGATGCTGAAAAGCTGGAATCTCTTCTCGTTGGCAGTCTGGATAATTCCATCCCTTTTCATCCTTCACATCATATATACATATATATATATTTAGATTTTTTGTGTAAATGAATTGTGTGATTAAGTCTCTGCATGTGACCCCTGACTGCTACATTGATTCTTATGGAGAAGATTTACTTTGGTAACAGTTATACCTTGGCAGATAGTGGATTATGGCTGTCATGTTGTAGGTGAATCAATGAGGAACAAACTGAGGCCAGGTACGGTGCATTTAACACTGGGATCTAGGAGGCCATGTGTTCCTGCAGCTTTACTATCTGGGATGTGCTGCTTAGTGGCTGCAAGGCTAGGGTGAGAACATTTAAAAAGAGCACACCAATTGAGAAAACTTTAGTTACTGGAAAATTATTCTGGTTTTCTCCTCTCTGCATCTGTTTGAAAGTCTTTTTTTTTTTTTTTTTTAATATTATCTACTATGTACTGAAGTTGGTATAATAAGAGTCCTTTGGCTAGAGGAGCTGCTTCTTTTTGTCCTTTCCCAAAGTTGTAAGTACTGCCTTGGCAATCATCTTTGTTTAACCTAACCCCAGAGCTGGCTTTAAGTGTTTGTAATTCAATTGTATGAAAAAGGCTACAAGGAATTTTTGAAGCTATTTTTGTGTCAAATTACTGAAACACCCAGTTAACCTTAAAAACATAAATTTAAAGAAAGAAAGAAGGAACTTATGTTGCCTGCTAAAAATGTACTCTAGTACAAGAAAATGGAGTTTATTTTGGTAAATACGTAATCTAAAATAGTTGATATAGATAATGAAACAATATAAAGTATGCATAGTTTGTAAAATAACACACACATTTCTAGCCTTGAGAATAAGCTAAAGTACAGATGTTAATTTCTCTGACATGCGTTCTACTATTTTGAATTGTCGTAACCTTAAAATCCTACAATCTTCAATGCTTCCTTGTTTTCCTTCTCCTTGTTTGAGAATGGGAGAATAAATGGAGAAGATGACGTTTCAAAGCTGTTATGGGATTTCCAAACAAAGTGGACTTCTTTTTTTAAGGATTATAATAGGCCTATCTAGAACCCAAGTCAAGGTTGTCCTGATTCAGGAGTATAGGATTATTCTGATATGGCTACTCTATATGTTGGAGATCTTTGTTGATTGCAAAGTAATTAATATGATCACCCAATTGAAGAGACTAGAAGTACAACTTTAAGATAAATACATAGAAACCAAAGCAATGACTGAGAGCTGGAGAAAAGAAGGAAAAGCACAAAAAGAGCTTTTTGACATGCAGGACTATTGATTAGAGAATTGAACAAAGGGGAGAAAGAAACAGGAGCTGTATTGTGAGTGTTTTTAGTTTTATGTCACTGATTTTCCTTTAAGTGTTGTTTTTTAACAGTATTACTTTCTTTTTTAGTTTGAACTGGCTCTTTAAAAATCGTATGGGATGGATATGACCTTGAAAAATAATGGGATTTAAAATTGCTTTGACTCTAGTGCAGCCGTAGTCTACCCCATAAAGGTTCCTTTTTGTCAGCACCTTCTCAAGTGGTACAAGTTTCCACTGCTTCAGCACCACAGGGTATATCTGCTACACTCGGTACCGTAGGTGAGCTAGAGAGCTGTATTGATGTCCAAGACCCCAGAGCCCTGCACGCCAGTATTGAGTGTCAGTAGGACAAAGGGATGGCGCCAACCGTCCTGCTGTATGCGCCAGTAACTAGAATTAATTACAAACCAATCGAATCCGTTGCAGCCAATTGGTAAACTAATTGGTAATTTTAGCTGTACATCTATATGTAGTTATCTGGATGCCTGTAACGGCGCTTTCAGAGCCACTTTTGTTCTGCTTCATCCTGCTTGACAAAATGGCCCTCATAGCTTTAGGGAGAAAGATGTGCATCAGTGAATATGGGGCCGCTCCAGCTGCTTGTCTTGTTTGTATTCCCTTGTTCGTAAAACATGACTCGGCTTACAGCTGCATGGTTCTGCTCTGATCATTTCTGATAATGTGTAGCTAAACATTCCTTAAAATAGGTTAAGCCATTTATTGTATTTTTTTTCCTGTGCCAAGTAACTTCAGAAATACAACTCATATTCAGTTGTATTCATTTTTTTTTGTGAGGAGTATCTCAGTGGCAGACTTGAAAAGTAAATGATCCAGAATTTAATTTTGCTTTCTATGCTCTTATTGTTAGTAACAGTCAGCACAACTTAGTATGGGCTAACCTAAATGGACATGAATTGAATTAGAAAGCTGAAATTTTATTAGTGAAACTGAAAAAAGAACTGGCTAAAATACACGATTTGCTCATTTCTTGTAGCAGACTTTACTTAAGAATTATTCTGGTGCTCTAAACCAACTGCCTTGTAAGAAAAATTTTTGTTAGCTTTTTTGTGGAGTATTTCAAAACAAAGACCAACTTTTACATCAGCAGTGGTATTCTGTTTGATTTCCCTTGTGTTTGACTTTCTTGTGACTTTTCCCTTGTAACAACCAGCATATGCTCTATATCTGTCATACGTACTAGTTAAAAAGGATACTTAAGTGAAAACTGAAGCTGAATTTCAGACTTGCATTTGTGTTAAACAAAATGAATAATCATCCATATAACTTTATATGAAAAAGTGTTTTGCATACATTAAAGGTCCTTTTTCTATTATAAGGACAATTAAAAGTAGGGATGAGTGGGACATGATGTTACAAAAATGTGCATTAGTTACCTGTACTGTAGTAGAGTGTTTTTACTGTTTTCAGTGTTAAAAATTTTACAGTTAAAATTTGTAGTTATACACTTAAGAACCAAGACATTTTCATTTGTAATTCTTCCCAAAATATTTCTAAGTAATTATTTGCTTTGACCAGAAAATTTCTCTTAATACTAGCAGGAATGACTTTGACGTAGTAAAGAATTTACAAAACAGCAACACTTTGTTATTAGTGTTTTTCATTGTACCATAAAATTATGTCTATATTTTAAACTCTGCATGTGAAGCTGATATAAGTTTTTATAGAATTCTACCTTCATTTATGGATTTGTATTATTTTCAGCATGTTGTCATCATAGAGTACAGTGTAAATTTTTCTTGGCTTTGAAAGGGTAGTTACGAAAGCTTCTACTTCTGATTGACATGATCTCGAATTATCTCCTTCAGAAACACATTAATGTGCTTTGTTGGGTGATAATCAGCTCTGCTGAGAAGGTGCCGTATGCCTGTTGGCTGTGGTGGTCTGTGTGGTTTTTGTCACATTCAGTAAATGATTTCTGAGTTTATATATGGAATGTAAGTGATTTCCTAGCTTCCTGTACGGTAAAGTATTGCTCCTTTCTCTACCAGTGACAGTAGATAACTATAGTTTGCTCAGGGAACAAAGCTAAGAGTTTAATCATGTGGTCTTTTGCTCTGCTTTGCTCTGAAAAAATGGCACAATTGTTTGAGTAAAGACTGCGGGATCCCAACTTACCTTTTAATTTTTTACTGTTTCTGGATGTAAAGTGACTTTAGTATAGTTACTACACTTGTACATTTGACCTAAGTGGAAATGAGTACATACAGTCAATAATTTCTGAAAGTTAAGGATATTTTTGTCAGAAAGAAGTCTTCTAGTTCCCTACTGTTCAGCCACTGGCATTTTATCTATTCATTTCTTCATGATACAGTATGAAGTCAAGTTAATTTTATATGACTTTTCATAACAGTTAATTTTATTTGTTAGAGACCAACACATAATTTACAAGTTTCTAACTACTTAATCAAGATTTTGCAGTATTTTGAATGAAACTCCAGCACGCTCACATAATTCTGACAGTGTATGTTTAATCCTACCCAGGAATTACGGGATGGACTAGGTTGCTCTTAAGATCCCTCCAAGCTGTGTTATTTTATGATAATTTGTAAATCTTTCAAGCCATAACATATGTTCATGACTACAGCTTTCAGTGATTAATTCATGTAAAAATGCATAAATTCTTCAGTAACTCCATATAGTTAAAAAATAATTTTTAAAATGATAAAAAATTAATTGGTTTGTAATGGTCAAGAAGTATAGTCTGGCTATTGGAGTTGTAAAGTCTGGACACGTAATCACTACATAGACAAGAATGTGCAATTAGTGACTTTTTTTCACTTGTTAAGGTGTCCTAATCAGAGAAGAGAATGTAAACTTTGCATCTTGCAGATTATCTTGTTTATTTCTCAGTAAGTTTATGTCAAACATGATGATTTTATAAACCAAGTGTAATGCTGTGGTCTTTCTCTTTTTGCCTCTCAAAATATCACCATGATAGTCTTTTTGATTAAAAGCTGCTTTATGAGTACAATAGTGCTGATAATCTCGGGTGACAATAGAACGTCATTAATCTGGACGCATACAAGAAGACGTCATTTGAAAGTTCTGCACACTTGAAAGTCCGTAGGAACAGGTTACAGTTTGCTGAACTTCAGAAGCGTAAGAACTATTTTTTTCTAAAGCAGGGATCCCAGGATTCTCCAGAAGGAATTCCCTCCATCTGATGCAGTTGCCTTTGTGTAGCTTTATGTATTTTTACTTCACAAACAGATTAATCGTGACATTTTTAGTCTCCTACAGGTCTATCAGGTTTTACAGACAGCTTTGCTTATTTGATGAAGTATGTCCAGCATATTTTAAAAGATAACAATTCTGACCAGAAAATCCTGAACAGTGATACTTATGTGTGTTAGGAATTATTTTCTTGCCAAATTTTGCTATTTTGTCCATAGACGTTGGTTCTCGCAGAGATCTTAAGAAATGTGCACGTTTTTTGGTAGGATAAATGTATCAATGTTTGTTCACATAAAAATCTTAACTCTCTGGGCTTTTTTCCTTTCAGGGTTTTTCTTGGTCTTTTTTATAAGAGAGCTACAGATTAGTAAATCCCTACTTTCTTTTCAGTTCCTTTAGTGGGGTGGGGGATTGTTTTTTAAATGGTTGATGTAATGGTTGCTTTTCAGGAAGTCCTGATGATGCTTGATAACTATGTAAGGGACTTCAAAGCATTGATTGACTGGATACAGCTACAGGAGAAGCTAGAAAAAGCTGATGCTCAAAGCAGGTAATTAGATTTATATATTTTTAATCTACATCCAAATACTGTCTCATACTAAACTTCATTTTGTAGCAGAGATTCAGCAAATAGAACCAATTTTAATATTTGCTCTGGGGCATCAGGAAGGAAATTTTCCTTCTGGGGACAGAATTGGTGTGAGGGCATAGAGGGGATTTTATCCTCCCTGGTAATGTTACCAGTGAGGAGCTGTGCCAGAAATGGTAAAGAGTTTGGAAGTATAGTATCAGAAAGGTAAAACTGATTACATCATTACAGTTTGTGCCTAGCGTTGAATTTGTGCCTTGGTGCCTAAGTTTTTTAGCTTTGAGAGGTAAATGAGAAGTAAGGTTTTGCTGGTATCATTTGTGTCTGTACAAGATGGCAGAGCCATAGTATGTGTGGAGCGATACACTCTAGTTCTTCCATTTTCCTTTGTTAGGTAGTGAGTTCAATCACTCATCTGCCTAGGTAGAGACAAAAAATAGACCAAACGTGACAGAGTGGTTTTTTAGTTGTTTATAGGTTATTAATCCTCCTAGTAGTACTGGAACCAGTTAAAAAATAATTTATGTAAGTGCTTTTCTGAATCTGTCTTCACCAGCACTGGGTTCTACAAGTTTAGTTTTGTTTTTAACTGCCAGTTGTAATTTTCATGTAATCTGATAGCTTCAGGAGCAAGAGTTAAAAATAAAAAAGAAGATAGCGTCAGCTTCAGTGAGATGCATAATGAAACTGCTACCCCGGCTTCCATGTCAAACTACATCTGTTTGGATGAGAACATTTTATGTTAGTGGCAGTTAACTTAAATCAACCTGTTCAGTTATCTTTGCAAGTACACATTTATCGGCAAATGTTATTGCTAACAAAGTTTGGTATGTCAGTATATGATAAAGGGAGGGGATGGTGATATATTTGGTTGCTTCTAAAGTTTTCTATGTACTGGAAATACTTGACACTTATATTAACCAAAGCACCATTTAAACTGTATTGAATGTTCTGTTACACAGCATAGGAAAACGTAGGGTACCTTAAATTGTGGCCTTTGATGTGCATTTTCATTGTCATTAGAACTAGAGGATATTTCCAGTCCTACCCTTGATCCTTTCTTTTTAACTGATTGGTTTGATGTTTGGTGCCACACTGACAGTTAAAATAAGCGTTGTAGTCCTGAGAGTATGCGTTATTTTTTATATGGGTCTGGCTAATACAGTTTGGAGTTGTAGAAACATTTGCTAAGATGTATGATTAAATTCAGTAGTATTCATTAATACTTCATAGCATTTGTTGGTGCTGTTTTTCCTTTAAGATGATAGGGGAATAGTTATTGCGAATTTTATTTTTAAACTTTTCTTTCCTGCATTTGCAGACCTACTTCATTAGCCTGGGAAGTAAAGAAAATGTCTCCAGGACGCCATGTGATGCCAAGTCCATCAACAGATAGAATTAGTGTGACATCAAATGCTCGAAGAAATTTAAATTTTGGGTATGAAACCAGATCATAAGTTTATTAAAGCTAAAATAAGGATTCGTTTGAAGCAGAGTTCCTGAATATGCTATTTTTCTATAGTAATCAGTATATTGTTTTGCTGTTTATTAAGTCATATATGCAATTATTTGCATTCACGAAAGAAAAGCACATGGTCTGTAAAAGAAAATCCTATCAAGGACTTAGTTTTTTACTTACTTTGTTATATATTTAATTACTGGTCATTCCAAAAACCTGAAGATAAAATACAGTTAGTGTATTTCATGTTATCTATTTAGTACTCTCTTCCAACTACAAAACAAAGGTCAAAATGTCTGTAATATGCATTTTAAAATTGCCAGTGTATGCAGTGGGAATGGCCACCTGAGTGTGCAAAAGTGTAGGTCAAAAAGTATAAAAAAATATTAAAAAATAGGTCAAAATGAGTGAATTTAAAGTGAGTTTGTGATTTTGATGAAAAGAAAAACTGATACTAGTTTAAATATAGAGCATATTATATATTACAATAAGGCATCTTGTTAAAATGAAATTGGCTGTTTGAAAGCAGTTCAACAAAAATGTGCATAAACACCAGTTTAGAGCAGCACTGTCTGGCACTGTTTTCAGTTCTGGAGAGCATGTATGTGTCCAATTTAAATCTTTCTCAGGGTGTGTTTGGTAGTTCATTAGGTTTGTTGGGATCTAGAGCACATACTATACTGTTTCATAAGTGATTACAGTGTCCTCAGCAGAGATGTAATATTAGAATATTTGGTCAGTACCTCCAAGTGTTGAACTTTCTTAAATTTTGAATAGCAAATATTTCTACAAAAATACTACAAAGTGCATTTGGTGGAAAAATCAGTCCAGTGGTGCTAGTCTCTTTGTAGATGTATGTATTGTTACCTACCTGGCAACACCTGAGTGGTGTCTGCTTAAATGCATCATGATGGGGAGAAGATATGCACAAGCAGTCAAGTGAAAAATTTGAATCTGGTGGAAATCAATGCTTTTTTATTTTTATTAGAACACAAACAACAGCTCAGCGTAACAATGTCTTTCAGCTAAGTTTTTTTTATATGTAATTATATGTTGCTATTGTTGCTAGAGCTGTTTTATTCACCATCACAGGGAGGTGATTAGCAGCTGTGTGTGTTAAAGCAACTAATAACAAGATGAGTTTCCTATGCTTCAGTCTTGCAAACTTTTTCTTCTGTCTTAGTCTGCTTGTGCATCTCAAAGCAAGGCAACACCAGACAACTACAGTATTTTGTGTGTGTTTAAGAAAATAGGATAGAAAATAAGGGTTTAGACATACTTGGTGTACTATGGAAATTTTTGATAGAATGCTAGAAATTATTCAGAAAGGAATAGAGGACAGAAGAGAAGGTGGTGTTGTACCACTGTAGAAATTCATAGTGAATGACTTGTATCTGTGGTCATCTTCAACTCTTCCCAAAAGCAGTATAGAAAAAGGAGGAAAAGTACAGAAACCGGAAACAGGAACGATCAGAAATATCCAACAGTACTGATGCAAAAAGAGGAGAATTTGGAGAAGAGATAACAAGAAGGGTATGACAAATAAAATCACTTACAGAGAAGATGAGTAGGAAAATTTTGTTCATTATTTTTCATGAAAAGGAATTGGAAGTACTAATTAAAATGATCAAACACCAAGCCTAAAACGACAGAAGTATTTTTCAAGACTTTAGTATGTAGAATTTGTTATTATGCGATGCTTTGGATGCCAAAAGCATTAAATTACTTTAGAAATTAGTATCACGAAGATTAAAGTCCATCTTCAGTTACTTAAACACGAAGATGTGTTTAATAAATTACAACAACTTTTCAGTGTAAATTGCTGCAACCTGGAGAGTATGCCAAAGGAAAAGTCATTCTGTACTGCATGGTTCCAATAGTGTCTTTGCTTGGCTGTATGGAACTATCAGAGACAGGGTACGGGGCTTGGCCTTTTTTCCTGGTTTCCTCATAGGAAATGGTATTGCATCCCTCTAGGATCAGTGGGGATTATTAAAAACAAACAAACCAGCCAGCCACATTTTTATAATTTGTGGAATTATTCATGATAGGGGTTTTTTTGATGAGTGACTTGATAAAAATAGGAAATAATGAGAAATTGACGTCTCAGTGGGCTTAAAATAAGTGAACAGTCTAGCTATATGGGGGTTTTCTATACTTTTATTTGAAGCTTGCAAGATCTCCATTTCTTTATCCTTGATTTGCTTTAGCTAATGAGGCAATTGAATTTGTTGGACTGTTTTAATCAGTGTTGTAAAGTTTGGAAAAGAAATCAGTTGTACGATTGCAGAGAAAATGACTCTTGCTACAGAAGAGAATTGGACGCTTCTTGAACATGTGCTTCTTGAATGTTACCATTTTCTAATTTAAAAAAATTTCCTTGCATCCACTTAAAAATATATAGGTTTTTGCTGTAAGCATTGTGCAGAAAATAGCAACTTCTTACAAAAAGCAAAACAAAATAATTATAAAACCACTGCAGTTCTGTCCATCCAGAAATTCAAAGTTTGGGTGGTCAGCATTATTTAGACTTTCTGAAAGTTAATAGAATGGCCTTCCATGTTTCCAGTTTATTTTTGCTGAGTAGGTAATAGAAAATAGAGCTATACCTTTATTTACTTAACCTTGGAACAGTATGTTATGGATTTGTGTGATCTACATTTACAATTAAACCTGCCCTTTCTTGGACTTCCTGCCCATATGCTTTGTTAGACTCCTTGTATTAGTAATGGTTGCAGCCCATTCTGTACAGTTCATTGATGAAATTAGGCTGGACCCGGGAAGATGCAATAGAAGAGCTGTTATATTGGTCTGTAAATACTCACCATATGTTTATTTCTATGATATTAAAATTTGGTATCAGAGAATGTTCCCTGTGGGGACTGTTTGTGCATCACTAGTGTTGCAGGTTTCTTCATTAGACATGAAAAAACTTTAACCTGAGAATGTAGCTTACTGTTCATTTAGTTTCGTTGACTACTAAATATAAGGAATCTAATTTGGAAATTTTTCTGCATGTGCAGCGCTCTTTTCTATCTTCTTCTAACTTTTCTGTGACTGGGAATATGTAATAGGCTATCAAGGTAGTTACCCAATAGAAACAAAAAAAACCCAAACCACCCCACTTGCTGATTTATTGCCGTATCCTTCTTTCTGTGGTTAGATTTACTTTTTTCATGAGGTAAATTTATAGGGATTTTGCTGATGAGAAATCTGCTGAGGCTTTAACGTTGAAGAACTATAAATTTCATTTTTTAAAACTCTTTACAGAGAAAAGGACACAAGCTGTATGAAGAGTTACTACAATAAGCTTTTCTTGTTGTTTTATAGTAGGTTACAGTTTCTGAAACTAGCTCTCAGTCTGAATCATTGAACACCAAGATTAAGGAGAGAGTGGGCTGACAAAGTTTTCTAATGAACCATTCTATTATTTGATTAGACAGTAAAAAAAGCTATGACTTTCATTTAGGAACCCTGCAGTGACAATTTCTGCAACACGCCTGGCTCCTTCTGGTGTAAGTTGGGCTGATAAGGTGAAAGCCAATCATGGAACTAAAGCTGCCAATCCTGAGCTAGCAACAGCACAAACCTGTCTGCCACCTCCAGCACAGAAGTCATCACGGAAAAATGGCAAGTCTCTTTAAGTGGCTTAAGTTATTTTCACAAACTCTGTGGTATCGAGTGTGATGACCTATTTTCAAATCAAAATTAAGTGTAATTTTGCAAAATACAATGTTTAAATTAAGTATTGAGATAAAAGATTAATGCAGCCCTACATTGGAATAGTTAAGTTTGAGATAAAGTTGTGTTTTCATGTGTAGGTAATATTCCACTGTATTTCCACTAACTAGAATTTGATATGTTAAAATACCAGTGCACAACAGCCCAAGAAAGAAGGGTCTTTGGTCACAAACTGACAATCTTAACTGACTGCAGTTTGGAATGGTTTAACAATATAAAGAATAATACATGTCCAGGAATCTGTAAAAAAGAGCTCAAGATAGTTTTATGTGCCCAGGGAGATGATGTTACTAGAACTGCGCTGAAGTAACAATTGACGGTTTTTTTTTTTCTTTGAAGACAAGAGTTAACCACATTCAGTTATGAATTGTTTCTCTAAAGATTGTCCTTAAAGAATGCTTGATGTGGGGTCTTTTGTTTTAGAAAGAGATTTGTTTAGTTGTAGACATAAAAAACTTCACCATTTGGTTTATAAAGTTAGTTTCTTTGCACACACTGGAACCCTGAGATTGTCTTCAGAAATGCATTTTTCCCATTTATTTTTTTCATGTGTGGTCCCGGATGACTTTCTGCAAAATAAGCAGGCAAGATGTAGAAATGGATATTCTGAAAGAAATTAAAAAGAAATGTTAATAATTTTTTTTTTAAAGAAGAATTAGTGGAAGAGCATGTATTAATTGTATTAATTTCAGATAGTTGTACGTTCAACCTAGTAGTAGTAGAAGTCATGTGTAGTGGTTTGGAGACTTGTGGTATGTTATGGAACAAAATACCTTGTCCAAGTGTCTTGCACTTTAACATAAATGAGTTCAGTAGCATGCGGATTCTTACGCTTAGAAAAGAACAATCAAAACCATGCTCTAAAAATGGTTCATTGAATGGGAATTGATTGATGCTGTTTGCATGAGGGAATATCTTGCAGGAATATAGTTGCAGTGAGCTGGTTAGAGAACAGTAGCAGTTTGGCTGAGTTTTCAACACTGTAACTGAAGGTGTAATTCCACCTTTAATTTTTGCCAGTAGTTGAAGCTATTCACAATCAAACCTTTTTGTGTTGATTATTGCTCATATTAAAGTGACAGACTCCAAGCTGTTGTTAAAATACCTTTATTGGGGATTCTTGTGCATATGGAGAATTTTATTAGCTCATGGGGAATAAAACTGATCTGCACTTCCATAAGGATAACATATTTTTAAGAGGCTAAAAGGAGAACAAAAGACCTTATCCCTATGTTAGTTTTAGGCATTTAAAGGGCTGAGTGAGGAGTCAGTGTTGTGCTGTGTTTTATTGGCCATTAACTGCAGCTGATAAGCTCCAAAAAGAGCAAAACCACTTAGGTCCTGTAGTACTGGCCTGTAAGTGTTCAGTAGTTTTCAAAATGAAGTGTACTATACAATTCAGACTTGAAACATTTCATTTTAAGAAATAACAGTCATTCCTTCTAGAGGCTTTGTTTATTCTTAAGAATCCATTATCTCCGACATTCGGCATTGGAGAATTTCGATGATTTTCTCATGGATGCATTGTAATGTTTTTAACAAATCAAATTCTCTTTAGGAGCATGTTATCCTTTGCATGGAGGCTAGAATCACTTTGGTAAAATCAAATTAACCTCACTGAAGCACAAGAGAATCTGTGAAGTTTATGCAAAGGGAGCCACAAAGGCTCTTTGCATGCATTATTGAAGCAGATACGAGGCTTGTGTATCATCTGCTCTGCCTGTTCACCAGCTAACGCACTCATAGCTGTTAGGTACATTCAGGCCTTGTGGGAGGGAGGATTCCTCCTGCCACCCTGTAATGCTTTCTTGCCCACCCTAAATCCCAGCTGGGTCTTAGAGTGGCAAGATTTCCCTAAAACACTTTTTCTCCAGTGATTTCCAACAGCATTTATCATTAGGTCTCACAATGGTTTTGTGAAGTGGAAGAGTGGTATGATACTGTATCTGTTTCATGGTTGATGGAATTTCCAAATTTAACTAAGCAAGTCCTTAGGGAGAGAGAAAATACATTATTTTTCCAGATATTTCTTTAAATTATTTTTTTTCTGGATGTGTAATTAAATGAGGTTAAATCATCCTACCTCGTTTCCCTCATTAATCTTAGTGTTAACTTCAGTTAATGAATTTAAAAAAAATAATAATTTTGTCTTTCATGCTTGAGTGTTTTCTACAATATGAAACATGGTCCAGTCTTATTGTCTGACTGGTTTATGGCAGGAGAAAAGATTAGTTTAGTAACAGTAGTACAGTAGCCTAGCATGAAATTAATTCCCAGGTGCTCCTGGTAAGGTTATACAAGTTTAGAGTGTGTATTAAGACTGGAAATAGGTGCTTAGAATTAGAATAATTGCTTATTGTTTGTACATAACTTAGGAGAAAGGGCAGTCAATAACATGTAAACTTTTCAGAAATACTGAATGTTTTTGCTGTTGCCACACTTGAAATCTAGTTTTATTACTTATTATTGTTATCTTTCCATGCTCATGTCCATAGTTCTGAATAGATGTAATGTAGCTAAGCCTTCAGGCTTTGCAGGACATACAGTCCTCTAAAGTAACTGTCCTGATTTGGGCTCAGACATGCTGGCACCTGATCTTGTGGAAGCATGCATAACTTCTGCATATTGAGAACAAATTGCAGGAACGTCATCACAGACAGGAAAGGACTATTTATTCCTGACTGGGTTGTCAAATTATTATGCATAATTTCTGTTGAAAATTTTACATTCATTCTTTTTTTATCTTTTTTTTTTTTGCCCCACCCCCTATTTTTAAGTGGCCATGACAACATCTCTAACTGAAGTCTTGCCTGTTAACCCACCATCTCTTGTTATGGTTTATAAATTTACCACTTCTTGCACCACTACGTTTTCTCTGGTGTTTTTGTTCTTATTTTATTGTTCTGGTTTTCATGTCTTCTGCCCTTTAACTGTGTTTCGGCTGTGTTTATATTTCCATATTTGCTTCCAGATTCTCAAGTAGTCATGGTTTTCCAAAGCGCCTTTTAAATGCAGTAATACTACTTTAGATTAAAAAAAAAAAATTGGGGCTGAAGTTTAGTAATGAGTGGGGAAGGTCAGGTAGGCTTTGGTAGTCTGTTACTTGCAAGTAAATTTTTAAGAAGGAGCATGCATCTCCTGAGGTAGAACTCCTTAGTTTATTGATGTTGCCAGTAAGACTGCTTGGCCAGTTCTTCCAGATGGAGTAACTTTGAAAGGATAAGGCCCTGGTGGCTATGAGGGCCTCAAGGTAACAGATGGCTTGTCAGTTCCATGTAATACAAGAGCAAGCAGGGACAGGGAAGTTCAAATGAAACTAGAGAATGATCAAGGTAGTCAAATGAATTATTCATTAACAAAACTCTGGGAGTAATCAAACCCAGCATGTGATACTTAGCATGTGGAGATGGCTACTGGGCTATAAGAATTCCAGACTTAAGAAAAAAAGTGAAGGAAGGGAGGAAGGGTGATGCCCTACTGAGTATTAACTTTGCTTTAGATTAGGAACTATGTGATCTAATGTCAATAAATATATTAGCTTTGCAAACATTTTGTTAAAAACATGCCTGGAAATGACTGAATACTAAACTTATAAGTGAATTAAAATAAAAAAGTAACTTCTTGTGCACAGTTAGTTGTCAGATGGCATAAAACTGTTAAACTGATTCCAGACATTTCAACAGTCTTAAATGCATGCTTGCGTTAAAATCTCTTTTGTATTTGAAGAATTCACCAAACAATATTCATTCAAACACAAGTATTTATGTGCTCTTAAAATAATGGGATGAGTCTTGAGTAATAATTATGACTGTGAACAAATACAAATTAAAAATTGAACATGTATGGCTTTTACTAGAAGATTAATTCTTACTGTAGTAACTGTGATTATGGCTTTGCTATGCTCTGAATAATTTTATTTGATTAATTCTATCTGTTTTAGAGTACTGAGAAATATGCCATGAAACAAGGAATCAACTAGGGAAGGCAGGCAAGAATTTTTTTTTTGTAGAATTAACTTCAGTAGATATTAGTAAAGATTATCAGTAGAAGATATTAGAAGGCATTAGTAAAATTATTATTAAGATATAGATAAGATTAATATAACTTATTATCTAGATGTTAGTAAAATTATCTTTAGGTAGTAGATACTACTAAAGGGTGTCTCCTGATCTTTTTCAATGTAGAAAATATGCCTTATGTAAGAGCTGACTTCAGTTTTTCAGAACAAGTAGAAGTGAAATCTTGCAACGATCTTGTTTCGTAAGTGACAAGCAAAAGGAATCATAATCCAAAAGTCTGCTGCATTAAAGCAATGGCAATTTTTTGGTTGATTTCAGCAGTCTTCTGAACAGTTTCTTTGTTGTCTGCATATTACTTGCCAGGGAAATTTCTTGGCCAAATTTTATTATAAGCTATATACAGCAAAATCTTTGTGTCCTACCAATTACAAAAGTCAGTGGGGTAGGAGCAGGTGTGATATACAGGGGACCTAAGCAGTCCTTGTAGTCCCATGTAATGCAGGGCCATATTCTATACAGGCTGTGTTCCTGGAGCTTTCTGCAGTAAATCTGTTTGTGATTCTTGCAGAATTAAAACCCTATTCCCTGGAGTATTGTTGGAGATAAGATTGTCTCTGAGAGAGTAGTAATGTGTTTCGATCACTTGCTCCTGTGGGTAATAATATTTTTTTCTATGTAAAGATGAAGAAATGAAAATAAAGCCAAAGTCACTTACAGGGGTCAAATGGAAAGTCTGTGGTAAAGCAAAAAAATATAATCCATATATTTTTGATTGTCATTCCCCTCTCTAATCAGTGGTGCATACCAAAGCATGTGCAAGTGCACATAGGGGGAATGAATATAGAAAGGCTTTTTGCAGAGGTACGCTGTCTCTGGTTACCGTCAGTAATCTGAAGAGATCAACTGTAGTAATTCACACAGAGTTTTGGAATTTTGTTTACTTTAAAATATACAGCAAATTTTCTAGAGTAAAACAGTTTCAACAGTAAAATATCAAATTGAATTATCTTTTTGCATCTGTCATATTATCAGTATTGTTAAGGTTTGTGAACAATGATACAGTTATGTAAAAACAGCTATGGCATGAGCTGCTCAGAAAAGATAAATTTCAGTACAGTCCTGTTAACTTCACTGGTAACTCATGATTCACACCAGCCATTGGTCTAGGCTGCTGTGTTTTATCCTGAGGTGTTAAAAGAACCCAGTAGTTAAATAAGCACTTAATATTTGTGAAGTGCTAGTTGCCAAGTGAAGCAAACTATGAAAGTGCCATTACTTCTGGTTTAGGCTAATTTCCAGTTTATTGGTTACTGTTGATGTTGAACATCAGTTCAAATCTACTGAAAGGTAGTTAAGTCCAGTAGGTACAACGGTTTTATCTTTTACCTAAAAGAATCTTCATTTTTATTGATGCTCCTGTGACTGTGCCACTGCAGTGCTTTGCAGTATAGCACTTCTAGTGAAAGTGTTGGTACCAGAATTTCTGTACTTGTTTTACAGTTGCCAGAAACATGTGCCCTGGAAGGAAATTTAAAAAGACTCCAGGATTTTTTGACCATGAAAACTAATGTTAAGACATGTCCTTTTTATGTACTGTAAATTGCTTTAAAATAAATATATGTATTCTGAAAGGAAGAAAAAATATTTTGTTCTCTCATCTCCCTATGGGTGTGTTGCATATAGATGTTACTGGCAGTCCATAAAGATGGTTCACTTCTTGTAACCTAACCATCATGTGTTCCTACTGAAAGCAGGTGGTATTTTTAGAGAGCCTAATGCTTTTAACTTACATTTTTTAAGCCACTTCATATTTTGCTTTTAAAAATCAGACCTCTAGAAATGCAAGTTTTAAGCCAGTCTTTAAGTTGGTAATGTGCAATTCATCATAATATACAAATCATTCCATTTTCTCACCACCCTTGGGTGTTTCAAATGACATTTTTTGACAACCAAGTAGACTCATATTTATTCATATTTATGTTAAACGTTAATGTTTGAGCTCTGATCTTTATGCCTGAGGTACAGGACCATCTTTGTTAGTAAAAGCTTTGGAAATACCCAGAGAATGAATTTTGATATATAAGTTCTGTTCTATTCTAGATTTTTTTCCCCTCTGTAAATCAGGCAATTTAGTGTTGGTTTTTTGATTCTCTGCTCCTCCAGGTAAAAATAATCTCCCACACCCTTCTCTTCCTTTTATGTGAAAGATCCTAAAAATAGCTTATGCCAAAAGTATATTGGAAAATATGGTGCATAGTTAGTTCTTGAGTTTTTTGCAAGAACTTCTGTTCAGCAGTTAGACATGCGTGGGCTTACTTTTCACAATTGTGAGTTGTACCATCAGGTCTCAAAAGAACCACAGTCATTTCAAGATGTATGGGAATTTATGTGCTGGTATTAATTGCTGGCCACAAAAATGTTGTATATGGAGAAGGGTGTTCACCTTGATATTCTAGAAATGTGATCACACTTAAGACCTGATACTTTAGGTGGACAAATGTAACTTTGAAGGCTTTTCAGGTATGTACCAAGATTAGATATCAGAAATGTTGATCAGCAAGTTGTATTTAACAGCTATTTAGTCATCAAAGCAAATTGAAGAAAACTACTCTTCTATTTTCTCCTTCCATTTTCAGTCCCACTATAGCAATATTTTGCTATTTCCTGGAATCCAGGAAAAGAAATTTTCCGAAAGCTGACACTGATTAGTGTATTTTTATGAAACAAGCGGAAAAAGTAAGGAAAACATTTCTGGAATAGTAAGTCACATTCTGGACAATACTTTCCACACTAAGATGTGCAGTTACATCTGTGCTTGCAGAGATTTGCACTTTCATGAAAGACCTCCAATGTTACTGTTGCTAGAAAGAAGAACAAGGGTGTCGTTGCTTTGTTGTGCTTTACCATCTCGTGAAATAGCAATATAGACATGAAAAGCTTAAGTACATGTTGCCTTTCTTCACATGGTTTTGTGTATGAGTAGCTTAGCTTCTTGAATAACAGAGCTGGTCCCATGAATAGAGTTGTTCAGTGTTTGTGAAACTGATAGCAACACTTGAAGTAAAAAGCTTTGCTAAAGAATATTTCATTGATTTTTTTTTGGTATTGATTTTTAAAGAGAACATTTTTATCACACAATTTGTGTAATACTGTAATAAAATAGTTGTTTATAATACTTCTATTTATAAGTCTCCCTTTCTTAGGATGGAGTGTTTTATATTTTATGTAGATCGAAAGGATGCAGAGGGCTGGGAAACGGTTCAGCGGGGAAGGCCTGTTCGATCTCGATCCACAGCTTTGGCAACAAAAACTCCTGTAGCTGCAGAATCACTGAAGTCCAAAGGTGACAGTGACAAAGAAAATGTCATTTCACCGCCATCAGAGAATAAGCGCGGGAGTTCACTCGCTGACAGTGGTGCATCCAAAAGCACAGAGCTTGTACAGAAAGATCCTTTACATCAGTCTGAAGGTCCTCTTACTGAAAGGACTCAGGTCAGTACAATTTTGAACCATTTTCTAACCTTAAATCTTGCAACTTTTTCTTTAGAGCATTTTCTACAGGTAGTGTGGTCTAGAGGTTTTATTCACTAACCAGATTGGAAAAGGATTTAAAAATAATGGCTATTTCAGTTACATTTATGGAAACACGTTAAGATGTTGGCACAAATAGGCAAGTTAAAAATCATGAGAAGAACCTTATATTTTACAATGCTGTGGACAGGTTTTGCATGTTTTCCAAAAACTCAGCATTAGGCACATCTCATACATAGAAGATTTCTGGTAGAAAGATCCAACTTTTGTAAGGTTACGAGCAACTGAAATAGACGTGGAGTTATTTGCATCACTCACTGTAAGGTTGCCAGGTATTTTGCTAAAATCCTTTTGACTCTAGTGACTTTAAAAATCAGTATGTTACATTTTGTTAATTTTGCAAATGCGTCTTGTTAGTTCACAGCACATGCCTCGGAAAACAATGGGGGCACTGGCACACCAATGCAAGAAGATTCCTTAAAAACAGTTTCTGAGATGCCTCTGGTTCTCACAAATACTGACTGTACTTCAGAAACTCTGCAGATTAATGAAGCTTCCTCCCTGATCACTGATACTATAGACAGGCATCAAACAGAAAAAGCTAAGACTGAAACTGTAATGGATCCCTCAGATATTTCAAATGTGAGTGCTGCCAGATTGGTAAGAAATCTTATAAGAATTTTGAGTAAATAATAGATATAAGCCTTAATTTTCCCATTCTGTGTTGCGTTGCACGGTGTTTATTGTTAGCCCGCTGTAGAAATTGTAGCAAAGTCTGTAAAGTACTTACTGTAGGAAAAATAATTTCTTGCACAGATACTTTTCATGATAGGATTTAATTCCAGTGAAGTTCCTGAACTTAAACTAGAAAGATAGAAGTGCATTATTTGGAATAGAGAGATCTGTGCTCTCATTACTTTTTTTACATATATGTTTGCCATAATTTTTCATTTCCTTCCACTATCAATCATTTTAGATCAGACTCTTTTTAAATTCTTACTCCAGTTTTGCTAATTATTCAAACTGGAAACACATGGCATATCCAAATTCTGTTAGAAACAAATGTAGACCTCTGCCTTTTAAGACTAGCTGAACTGCTCTCTTGGGTCTTCCTGTACAACTAGCAATTTGGATGAATGCCATTCTTAAGCAATAAATGTTAAGTCAGTATCCTCTTTTTATGTGGCTTCCTGAAAAGAATGTCATTTCTTGTCTGTAGAATTCTGCAGGTTTCAAGGTGTGTCTGCTTTACTGGGATTCTCTGAGTGGAGAATTGCAGTAATGCTATGTAAAATCCAGGTTATTCTTTCAGGTTATGTTTGTTTTGTTTTCTTCAGATACTAGATTAAAATTCTGATTTGCAGAAGTTTTCCTGTAAATAGCTTTCCCTTTAACATCTTTTACAAAGATTTCCAAGTCAAGGATTTGTTTGTTTTTAGAGCTGATTTCTAGCATCTCATCCACTAATGTTGATTCAGATTCTCAGCTATTTACAGTTCAGGATGCTGACAGTTTGGTGGGATTTGTGTCTCTTGTGAGCATCTTACTACTGATTAGTTTGCTTTGAACACAGATTTGTGCATTGTGGCACATTGTTTGGCAGCCGGAGTGGAAATGAACCAGTCAGTACTGGACATTAGAGAAGGAAAAGACAAATCAGTCAGCATATTCAGGCTTACATTCTTGCCTAACTATTTTGTCATTCATGTTGAAAAACAAGTATAGCCTGAGATTCCATTGTATTAACTGTGGTAAATTTTACAGATACAGTTCATCTGCAGATCCATTTTAATCTTTAAATAATACTTTGGCACATGATTCCTTTTCTGGAGATAACAGCAGGGCATGCCATTAACGTTTCAGAGTATGCATTGCATAGTCCCTAAGATTAGGTATTTAGAAGAATAATTAGAGAACTGTCTTTGTTGCTGTTTATGACAGTGTTCGTGTAATACATTTTGGAATGAATGTGAATGGTAATTAATTTCCTAAGTGTTTCATGTAGCTATTAAATGAGTAATAGTTGCTAGTAGTTTTAGTGGGGTTTGTATTTCAGCTACCTTCACAAAATATAGCAGTAAAGGAATTACAAGTAATTAGAAGTTGAACAAAATATCGTATAATTCATATTAACTATATGGAAACACTTTTGTGTGCCTGCTACTGATTTTGGTTTTTTTTCTGGTTTCATGTTTCCTACAGTCTATGGCAGAAGTCCTTGCTAAGAAAGAAGAGTTAGCAGATCGTCTGGAAAAGGCAAATGAAGAAGCCATTGCAAGTGCTATTGCAGAAGAAGAGCAATTAACAAGAGAGATTGAAGCAGAGGAAAACAATGACATTAATATTGAGACTGACAATGATAGCGATTTCTCTGTGAGTGTTAAATTTAAAGTACCCAACTTGAAGCCGTCTTTGATGTCAGCAGAGTATGAATATAGAATTTGTTAGTGTTAATGTAATCTGGTTTGCATGCAAATAAAGTAAATAATGTCATGTAATGATAATACCATACTGTCTAAGGTATATTTAGCTAAACTCAGCAGCACAGTGCTGCTGACTGGTACAAAGTCCTCTGATGTTGCAGTCATTATCCTGCTGCCTATTTCTGTGTGCAAAACTGGGAGAGCTGGGACTTGTTATTTTCATTGCTACCACACAGGAGCTACTCTAGGTTGAAGCAGAAGTCTCCATTTCTACTGTCAGAAACAGCAGGGACAGCATCTGTCTTTGAGATGGCTAGTTCAGTTTGGAAACATTGCTGAATATCGCTGAGTTGGCACTGTTTAATATGTGTGTACACCTGCGAATTGAGGTTTATGTTTTTACGTCTGGATCATATTAAATTTCAGGCTAGTATGGGTAACGGAAGCATATCTTTCTGTGGTATGTCTATGGACTGGAATGATGTTCTGGCAGATTATGAAGGTAAACATTCATATATTACTATGCTTATGTTGAAATGACAGTAAAAGTTAGAAAAATGCCCATTTTAGTCATGGCTAGTTAAGGTTTCAGAAGATCCCCCTAACATCTAATTATTATGCCAAGTTGTATTATTTTTTATGTTATTTCCTTAGGAAAGATGGACTTACGTGTTCAAACTATCTCTGTGTGTCTTTGTTCTTCAGCTCTCTTCTCCCGTCTCTATTAGAATTTTAAAATTAGTTATGCAGTTTATCTTAACATTTGGATAAAAGCGTAATAAAATCATTAAGCACTGAAAATGCACAGGGATTAGACATGCTTCAGCCTGTGTTTGCACCTTACCTAAGTTCAAGAGAACCCATTTGAGAGAGAACTTGCAAGAGGGACTAAGCCTCATTAATTGCACTTCTCCCAGAAAAGTGTGTTTAAATTATCTAAGACTTTGTTTTCTTTATGTACAGCTCGTGAATCATGGCGCCAGAGTAATTCTTGGGGAGACAGAGTGGAAGAAGAGCCTGCGCGTCCACCTGGACATGGAATACACATGCATGAGAAACTGTCGTCACCATCGCGCAAAAGGTTTTAGAGTTGTTACCTGTCTTGATTAGCCAGTTAAAACAAGCAACCAAACTCATGGCTGCATGGTTCATAAATCTACTTTCTTTAAGTCCGTGGGTGGAAAGTGTTATAGAAATCAGTATATTATTTTCATAATGAACTAGGCTTATGCTACATAGTCCATTAAATAAAGATTTGAAGACTAGAAGAACAGTATTTACATTTAGGGGAAATTAATTGCTCGCCGGTGGTCTGTTTGTTTTCTCTTACTGAAAATAACATAGAAATGTTTGCAATGCTGTCAGTTAATGTTGTCTCGCTTGCTTTTGCTCTGCTTTGTTTTTTATTAAAAGAACAATAGCAGAATCCAAAAAGAAACATGAAGAGAAACAAATGAAAGCTCAACAGCTGAGAGAAAAGTTACGTGAAGAAAAGACACTGAAGCTTCAAAAATTAATGGAGAGGGTAAGCTTTCTGTAATACAAAGGAGCCAGTCTGCTGCCTTTCAGTAAAGATTTTTTTTTTTTCCCCCACGTAGTCTAGAAATGTTAGAGATTAAAACTAGCGGTGAAATGAGATTTTCCTCGGAGTCTGAGTTCACATAGTTTTCACAGATGACTCGTACATCACAGATATTACAGAAAGCATTATTTCAAATCATGAACTTCTATGAGAGTGTTGCTGACATACTATACTGACTCAGATTCAGGGAACGCACGATAAAAGTAGAAATGTGTTGCATGTATCTGACATAAATGGTAAAACTCACCAAACTGAAGCAGTTAGCAAATCAGTATACTTTGGGTTAAACTTAATGTAGGCTTTGTGTAGAGCATCAAAATGTTTTATTACTCTAAATAAAGCTTCAGATATTGGGAAATTTTGTGGAAAAATTCAGGCCCTATTTTCAGTTACTGTACTAGTAATGAATTTACTCATTATATATAGGAGAAAGATGTACGGAAATGGAAAGAAGAATTATTAGATCAAAGACGAAGAATGATGGAGGAAAAATTACTCCATGCAGAATTTAAACGTGAAGTGCAGCTACAAGCAATTGTGAAAAAAGCACAAGAGGAAGAAGCTAAGGTAAGTTATTTTGTTTTAAAGGGGAACTATTTAATAGTTATGCTTGTATATGTTTTATACCTTGGAGTGCTAATGAGTAGGTTGTGAAGGATGGTGCAAGTTAGATATGAACACACGTAAACTGTGAAGCTGATAAATGCTGATCTCTCTCTAAAATGGAAAATTTTTCTCTAATATGAATTTAAAATTAATTAGCTGTTATTAGACGTCATGGTGGGTTGGACTGGAAAAAAAGATGGGTTGAAATAGAGAGCTGATAGTCGTCTTGCTTCATTTGTTCCTCACAGAGAGTATGGCAGCATTTTCAGTGATAACTAGTCCTCCTGGAAGGAGTAGAAGATCTTATTATCAATTCTCTGCTTTCCAGCATGTAAAATGAGAAGTGGGGAGAGCTCATTGCTCTTCTTCTTTGTTAAACATCCATTCTAGATCCAGCATTCTGTGTCCTTAAACAGTTCTTTTGCTGTGTTTTGTACCACTAATGTTGTTAAACAGTTGGAAATAAATAGAAACCTACAGTTAGCACATGGCAATTATTGTAAAATAAGTATTTTGTTTTGTTCTCTTCTGACTTCAATATGTAATTTCATAAGATGAGCACTAGATGAATGCTTTTTGGTTTACCGTACTCATATTACTTTGATAAACACTGTCATGGTTTAACCCCAGACAGCAACTAAGTACCACACAGCCACTCACTCACTCCCCGCCCCCCCCCCCCCCCCCCCCCCCTGGGGGGGG
>NW_010972775.1:3274337-3396827 GCF_000737465.1 Haliaeetus leucocephalus
AACAGAAGGGTAAAAGTGAGAAAACTTGAGGGTTGGGGTGAAAGCAGTTTAATAATTGAAAAAAACCCCACATAATCATAACAACAACAACAATAATAAAATTGTAAGGAAAAGGAAAATAACAAAAGAAGAGAAACGATACCCGAGAAAGACAAGTGATGCAAATGAAAAACAAGTGCTCACCACCAACCAACTGATGCCTAGCCAGTCCCTGAGCAGCAGTAGTCCCGCCTGCAACCTCGTCCCCAGCTTTATATGCTGAGCATGATGTCATATGGTATGGAATATCCCTTTTGGTCCATTGGGGTCAGCTGTCCTGGCTGTGTCCACTCCCAATTTCTTGTGCCCCTCCCCCAGCCTACTCACTGGTGGGATGGGATGAAAAGCAGAAGAGGCCTTGACTCTGTAAGCACTGCTCACCAGTAACGAAAATATCCCTGAATTATCAATGCTGTTTCCAGCACAATTCCAAAACATAGCCCCGTACTAGCTACTATGAAGAAAATCAGCTCTATCCCAGCCAAAACCAGCACAACATAAATGAAGTATTTTATTTTAAAGATGTTTTTTCCCAAGTGAAGATACATGCATCTCCTTGAAACTAAAATGTTACATTATATAATGACCGTGTATCCCAGCTGTGATTGATGCAGCTGTTCATCCATATTATTTAAGATAACCATGACTGTATTGCGTTTGTGTGGCAAGGTTTTGGTAGCAGGGGGGTTACAGGGGTGGCTTCTGTGAGAAGCTGCTAGAAGCTTCCACTATGTCCGACAGAGCCAATACCAGCCGGCTCTAAGACGGACCTGCTGCCGGCCAAAGCTGAGCCAGTCAACAACAGTGGTAGCGCCTCTGTGATAACATATTTAAGAAGGGAAAAAAAGTTGCAGCGGGCACATAAATGGCAGCCAGAGAGAGGAGCGAGAACGTGTAAGAGAAGCAACCCTGCAAACACCAAGGTCAGTAAAGAAGGAGGGGGAGGAGATGCTCCAGGTGCTGGAGCAGAGATTCCCCTGCGGCCTGTGGTGAAGACCATGGTGAGGCAGGCTGTGCCCCTGCAGCCCTTGGAGGTCCACGGTGGAGCAGATACCCACCTGCAGCCTGGGGAGGTCCACACCGGAGCAGGTGGGTGCCCAAAGGAGGCTGTGACCCCATGGGAAGCCCACACTGGAGCAGTGTGCAAGTGTGCTCCTGAAGGACTGCACGCCATGGAAGGGACCCGCGCGGGAGCAGTTTGTGAAGAACTGCAGCCCGTGGGAAGGACCCACGTTGGAGAAGTTTGTGGCGACTGTCTCCCGTGGGAGGGACCCCACGCTGGAGCAGAGGAAGAGTGTGAGGAGTCCTGCCCTTGAAGAGGATGAAGCAGCAGAGACAATGTGTGATGAACTGACTGTGACCCCCATTCCCTGTCCCCCTGCGCTGCTGGAGGGGGTTAGGTGGAAAATCCAGGAGTGAACCTGTGCCTGCGAAGAAGGGAGGTGTGGAGGGAAGGTGTTTTGAGATTTGGGTTTATTTCTCATTACCCTACTCTGGTTGCTTGGCAATAAATTGAGTTAGTTTTCCCCAAGTTGAGTCTGTTTTGCCTGTGATGGTAATTGGTGAGTGATCTCTCCCTGTCCTTATCTTGACCCATGAGCCCTTTGTTATATTTTCTCTCCCCTGTCCACGTGAGGGTGGGGAGTGATAGAATGGCTTTGGTGGGCACCTGGCATCCAGCCAGGGTCAACCCACCACAATGACAAAACTAATCTGGCTTTTTTTACTTAGTCACTGTTTCTGTCTCTTGGATTAGAATGATTTCTAGATTACCTAATTCAGTCTAACATACCTTCATTATTATTTCATTGCACTGGTGTGACTTCTCTAATCACATTAACTAAATCACAGTTGCCATAATTCCCCAGCTAAGCAGGTGTTTCAAATATTGTGTGTGTTTAAATGTGTAAGATCTGCTGCCTGTTGAGGTTCTTGTGTTCTGGAAATAAAGGTTAATTGGGCCAGAAGGCTTTAGAGAAATAGCTGATGAGTAGTATAGCTGAAGGCCATGGTAACTCTTGCTGCCCAATTGGTTATCTAAATTCCCAGTGTTTAGTTGTTTACTGAACTGTGAAATCCATTCTGTAGATGGATTCTAGTCAGTACACAAAGCAACAAATATTATCGTACCACCCTTTACATGATCTGTTGTTGTCTGTTCATATATGTTCTTTTTACTCATTTCTTTTGTGGATTCAGACAGAGCATGAAATTTGAGTACAGCAGAAGAATTTCTATTTCAATCATATGTCTGAGTATGGTTTATAGCTGATAAATTTTTATGATTTATCTCAGTAGCTTTGGTTCTAAAATTTTTATTTTATTAAATCAAAGTTAAATTAGAGTTTGATTTTTCCTGTCCATATAAGTTGCTAAAGCATTTGCATTTAAAAGCCTAAAGTTGACAAGAATTTTGTTCAGCAACCTTGTAGCAAGGACAAAATATTGATTACCTTCATGAACCTAAGTTGTAGAAAAGCATTTTCTTTGATATTTTTAGTATACACAATAAAGTACTTTTAAGTTAGCCTTTTCATATTATTTTCTTTTTTTTTATTCTTGTATGTTGCACTGAGCTGTGGCTGAAGAAAAATTTATGTATGTTTGTGAAATAGGCTATACTGATAAAAAATATTAAGACAATGAGCTTGTTCAGTTTTTTCTGATTCATAGTATATATGTTTTCCTTTTTTTATTCAGTAAGTACCCATATATTTAAAGTTAGATCAAAAGACCTGTTGGATTGTACTAGCACTTATGTATTTTACTGATTTATCCAGCTGGGCCTTAGCACTCCACATTTTTGTGAATGAGAGAATAGACTAATGAAGTCTCATCACTGAGAAGACTGGGAAGATTTTGCTGGTATTTACCCAAAGTTTCTTGTTTTTCTGATAAAATTCAATTTCTCTTTTTTATATTCCATGGGCTAGCCAGTTTAAAAAAAAAAACCCAACAAACAAAACCCCAAAATAAATAAATAAATAAAAAACCCAACAAAAACCCAAAGCCTTATTCTCATCTTGGTAGTTTTCCAACTCATTCTGGTGAAGTGTCCCACCAGTTTAATTATCAAATGGATAATTAACAAATGGGTGGAATCCCTGAAGAATGAAACTTATTTCAGCTTTTCAGATCTTTTCTTACACTTTCTGATTATTTACAGGTAAATGAAATTGCATTTATAAACACCTTAGAAGCTCAGAACAAACGTCATGATGTATTGAATAAACTAAAAGAATATGAACAACGCTTAAATGAATTACAAGAAGAGCGTCAACGAAGACAAGAGGAAAAACAAGCACGTGATGAAGCAGTTCAGGTATAATATCTGTAGTTGCAGGGGGACAATGAAATATGTATTTGTTTTTTAATTTTGGCTATGCAGTCTTTGTAGCTTTATATCTTACTTCCTTTGTTCAACTTCAGAAAAGTATCTTTTAATATGTTTCTCCTTTGTGATGTTTCAGCAGTAAGAAGGAGAAAGGTGAATCTTAAAAGCCTCTATAGCACAGGTCTTACAGATGTTGGGTAGATGATTCATGCCTGTCTTAAGCTTTTTTAAAAAAAACATTTGTTACTCTGTTGTAAGAAAATGTTTATGTTTTCTTAACACTTAAAACTTTGAGTGAGGAAACAGAAAAATACTCCTTATCATATGCCCACTGTCATAATTACAATACTTTTTACAGGATCAGTGAAAACCAGAATGCAAATGTGTTTGTGTTCCTGGAATCCTGGTGTGGAGTGGTGTGTTGGTGTTTTTTGTTGTTTTGTTTGTTTGTTTAATACAGCATTCCAATACAGAGTTTTCCCAGCCTCATGCATCCACTTTTTTGGCACTGTTCTCTATGTTAGAATCTAAAACATAAGTTTTCTTCTTATGTGAGCTCTTCCTCCCTCTCTGTATGTACCTCAGATCACCTCAACTGTAGATCACCTGTGAATCCAGCTTCTGCCAGTGCTTAGTATTTAGGATTAGCAGCTGATTCTATCTCCTTGTTGAATAGTGGGGCATGTTACTGACTTCAGTGACTCAGAAGCCATTTTTGAGACAGAAGGTACTCCAAAAGTGCTAGATAAAACTCTTTTTGAGAGAATGTATTATTAAAAGTTTCTGGATTTCCTAGGATTGATTGCATTATCAGTGAAAAGTAGCCTTCCAGATTGTTTATGAAAAACCTGATCTCGGTGATCCTGCTTTTGTAGTTACTCATACTCCCTTATTCTAGAATGCAGCTTTCCTGGAATCTCTTTCTGAGATTTGGGGTGTTTTTAACTCTTTCTTGTCTCTGCCATTTTTTTAGTCCTTTCCTGTGTTGTGTAGGCATTAGGCTGTTCTTAGGCTGGTAGTTGAACTAGAACAAACACTGCAGACAAGTTTTCAGTAATAAATCCCACTTATGACCACACTGTTCTCTCCGTATCCTTTCTGCCAGACCGAGTATCAAGCTGATGCTTCCCGTTACGCTTTCTCCATGCACAAGTTGCTTAACAGTTGAGTAAAGCCCTATATTTTGAGGTATGCTGTAGCTTCCCTTGCTGTCCTGTATAAAACAATGTGCATTCCCCTCACAGGGGAGCTTTTCCTGCACTGTTGTGGAGCTGGACCCACTCCCAGTATAATAACTTTCTTAGTAGTGTCGTGGTTTAACCCCAGCCAGCAACTAAGCACCACGCAGCCACTCACTCACTCCCCCCCATCCAGTGGGATGGGGGAGAAAATGGGGAAAAGAAGTAAAACTCATGGGTTGAGATAAAAACAGTTTAATGGAACAGAAAAGAAGAAACTAATAATGATAATGACAACACTAATAAAATGACAACAGCAATGATAAAAGGATTGGAATGTACAAATGATGCACAGGGCAATTGCTCGCCACCCGACGACCGACACCCAGCTAGTCCCCGAGCGGCGATTCCCAGCACCCCCTTCCCAGTTCCTAAACTAGATGGGACATCCCATGGTATGGAATACACTGTTGGCCAGTTTGGGTCAGGTGCCCTGGCTGTGTCCTATGCCAGCTTCTTGTGCCCTTCCAGCTTTCTCGCTGGCTGGGCATGAGAAGCTGAAAAAATCCTTGACTTTAGTCTAAACACTACTTAGCAACAACTGAAAACACCAGTGTTATCAACATTCTTCTCATACTGAACTCAAAACATAGCACTGTACCAGCTACTAGGAAGACAGTTAACTCTATCCCAGCTGAAACCAGGACAAGTAGTTAGTATAACTACAAACAAATAATTCCACTTCAGTGAACTGAAATGAATCGTGAGAGTTCCGGCCTATAAGTATGAATATAATTTTATGCAAAAACTCCTCAAACACTGGAAGAATACATTTCTAAACATAGCTACTTTATGTTTACTGTAACAGTGATGGGCTTCTGCTATACATGGAATTGCATCATTTAAAATCACAAGGATTCTAAAAATGGTATAAGATTTCAGTATCTGTGCAAACTGGGCTGTTCATCTACCTGAACAATGTCTTTGTCAACCTCAGGTATTTCTCAGATCCATTCAGTAAAATCTATTGCTTCTTCCTGACACCACATTCTGCAGAATCACCTTTAAAACCTTCCTTCCATCAAGCTTATTTTAACTTTTTAATTACAGGATCTACTGAAGATTTTTTTTTTTTTAGCTTTTAATTGCTTTTCCATTTAGTAGCACTGGTACCTAATTAAAAGTGTACAAGCTATACTGGTATATTTTCAGATGGAAACACAGAGGTCTTTGTAAGGAATGTCCAGCAGAACTAGTATTTGGTTTTGTGACGCACTGGGTGTATTCTCTAAAGTAGTTTGCATTCTTGTTGATTTAATAGTACAGTTGTATTAAAGTATTCTATATCTTGTCTTATTTCTTTTATTAAGAAGGAAATTAATGTATTAGTGCAATGCTGTTGCCGAAACTTTATGCAGGGAAAAAATATGGTTTCTGTGAAAGCCACAGTTTTGATTATCCATTACCAAGCTATATTGCCTGTCGAGATGAAGACAGTGCAGTTAACATCATATTCATTAATATAAAATGCTGTGCTTGAAATAAAAAAAGTTCACTTACTTTTGTAGGTCTTCATTTCTTGAATAAAGTATAAGGTTAATGTTTTCTGCTTTTAATATGTCTAAATTTTTGTAAAACCGATATTTAAGAGCACAGGGCCCTCATCTAACCATGTAAAAACGTTCACCATTCCAGCAAGTTTTGGCATGTGCTAATGAAATCTCATACTATCTCCTGAAAGGAAGATAATTTATTTGCTAGTATAGTGATGTGTGTTCACAGTGCTGGAGTTTGTGCAAGGAGTATATTTTAAAAGTGTATTTAAATATCTATTTTTCATTTATTCTGTCATACAAAACAGACTAATTTTTTAGTAAGATAAGGATTTGAAGAACACATTAAAAATCCAGTTCTCCCCACACTTTCAGCTAAACCAGATAATCACATTTCCTCTTTGTAAAACTCACCAACTTAATGTCTATTCATAAATGTCTTATTTAAATATGAGGTTTCAAACGTGCTTTATTTTTGTTTGTTGCTGATAGTAGTACAGCCATTCTGTCAGAAAGGTTTACAATACCATGTATAGTTTCTTAATTAGTCACAACTAAATTCTAAATTAGTCACAAAACTAAAAAATGAGTAGTGAGAGAAATCACATATTCAGTGATAGCACAGCAATTGTCAAAATCTGTTTTGTTTTATAACATCATTCAAATAGTTTCAGAATCATAATTTAAATATTAATATTCCATGGGAGCATATGTTATTTCAACATTACCTGTATCCTGTGGGATCTTTAAAATGTTTTCAAATACTGTCATTAATGAACTAGTTTTATAAGCTTTTATAGTGGATAGACTTTTTCAGGATGGCCAAAGCATATGGCCAATTAATGTGTGTCGTGGTTTAACCCCAGCCAGCAACTAAGCACCACACAGCTGCTTGCTCAGTCCCCCCACCCCCCAGCAGGATGGGGGGGGAACAGAATTGGAAGGGTAAAAGTGAGAAAACTCATGGGTTGAGATAAGAACACTTTAATACTTGAAATATAATAATCATAATCGTAGTAATGAAAAGGAAAATAACAACAACAAAAAAAGAGCAAGAGAAGTAAAACCCAACAAAGACAAATGATGCAAATGAAAAACAATTGCTCACCACCAACCGACTGATCCAGCCAGTCCCCGAGCAGTGGCCCCTAGCCAACTTTCCACAGCTTTGTATGCTGAGCATGATGTCATATGGTCTGGAATATCCCTTTGGTCAGTTGGGGTCAGCTGTCCCAGCTGTGTCCCCTCCCAATTTCTTGTGCCCCCCCCCCCAGCCTACTCGCTGGTGGTGTGGTGTGAGAAGAGGCCTTGACTCTGTAAGCACTGCTCAGTAGTAACAAAAACATCCCTGAATTATCAACACTGTTTCCAGCACAATTCCAAAACATAGCCCCATACTAGCTACTATGAAGAAATTCAGCTCTATCCCAGCCCAAACCAGCACAGTGTGCAGTTTAGTTCATCCAACTGTGCTTTCGGTGTATGTTCAAGCTCGTATTTGCCTATTATTCTTTTATCTAGTAAAAACACAGTTCTTACTCTGTCATGAAAGTAAGATAAAATTCTATAAGCAGATGTTAAAATACAGTTTCTGTTAATTCCTTTTTTGTTTTTCCCTAAAATAAAAGTTAAAATTTACTTTTCTATGACTAGGAGCGCAAGAGAGCCCTAGAAGCAGAACGGCAAGCCCGAGTTGAGGAGCTGCTGATGAAGAGGAAAGAACAAGAAGCACGAATTGAACAGCAGAGGCAAGAGAAAGAAAAAGCACGAGAAGATGCAGCACGGGAGAGGGCCAGGTAACTTTGCAATAATTTCATTGGGTCCCTGCCCTTTACCGTTACTGGTTCCAGCAAACTGTAGCTTCTCTATAACAACAGTATGTTCTTAGCTCTTCAGGCTTAGTATTTTAAAAAGTATCATTAATAAATATTCTTGATAAATGGTTTGAAAGGAGAAATCAGGTGAGTAATTGTAAATTCTGTAATAGATTTTTGTATTCCTTAGATACATGCACAATATAACATGCAAGACTGTATTTTATTATATTCATCTTAGCTTTATTGCTAACAAGACCTTTTAATAATTTGCCTTTTTCATATTTTAGCTTAGTTTCAAAGGCAGCAAGATTAATGTCCCTGTGTTCCCCATTTCCTCCACTCTCCAGTAACTTGGACTTACTGGCATCAGTTTGAGTTCACCTTTTTGTAGACACTAGAGATTACATTTGTGAAGCACAAAGCCGGGAAATCAGGCTTCATTAATTCTACTGCCTACGAACTGCTTGGTTTATGTTTTTGCCCATAATCAAAAGTTCATAAAAGGGTTTTCATACGGGCTCTTCTCTCTCTTTCTTTTGAGCCAAACATGAGGTGCAGGGAGAATGAACTTTGGGTGGCATTGCAGTGTGTGAGAGGGGTTTACTTTCAAGTCTGATTCAGGAAAACTGCTTTCTGCTTATTGTTTAATTTGCCAAATTCTATTTGTATTCACATCATATTATTCCCTCTTTCCCTACAGTTCTACTTTCACAAGCATTTCATAAAACCTAAATAGAAGTTACATTTTTCCTATGACAAGTAGTGTTCACCGATGGTTCTTTAAACATTTTTATTGTCACAGCTTGTTTTCTTCAGAGTTGTCATGAGGAGTTTTTTTCTCTCCAAGTAAAATATTCAGAAATGTATTGATCACCTTCTTTCATCTTCCAAAGTCATGAGTAATTCTACCTTGACATCATAAAGAGATTCAACTTTCAATTAGATGTTTAATGAATGAATTGTGGATAGGATCTATGGCCTTGCCCAGGACTTCATGGACTTTTCCTCAATATATTGATCCAGAGTCACAATGAGATAGAGTGAGTTGGAAGGGATCCTTCAGTATCTTATTCTCATTCATAGACACTTGAGGAAGATTAGGACTAAGGGGGAGAATTTTGGTTGTGACATTTTGGGTAGATAGGCACTGTATGTGTAAGGCTTCTACATCTTTCTGAAATTTGAGGAAACCCTCACAGTAAGCAAATGTGTGATAATTGTCCCATTGACATCTTTGCCTTCTGAGGTCTTGTACGGTTGGAAATTGTCTCAAGGTATGTAACTCTTTGCTCTGTTTAATCAATTTTAAATCTGCCACTTTCCTTTGTTGCATCCCATTTATTTCATTATGACATGTGAAGAACAACAGTTTTCGTTTGTCTTGTTAGTACTGTGTTACAGCAAATTTCCTCTGTATTTGCTACTATAGCACTCAGTTTTCAAATGCTTTGTACTTGATATTGCAGTACTGTGCTTGCATTTGTTTGCCAGATGCTGATATGAGAGAGATTTTTTCCTTTTTTTTTTTTTTTTTAATAATTTTGGGAAAGAGTAGGAAAGAATGTATGTGTGGTGTGCTACAGTCTGGTGATTCTGTTATGTCAGAATGGCCTCAGAGTCATTGCATCTCCTTAATAGCAGTTCTGAGGTTTCTCTAACATAGTAGAGTTAGAGGAGGATTCAAAGTGTCCTGGTTTAGCAGCTAAGGGAGAGATGAACTTGACAGGAAGCTGGCTGTACTGTCCCTTCCATCTTGGACTTCGGCATGTTTTGGTAGAACCTCAGGGTATCATTTGGTGTTTTGTTTTGTTGGGTTTTTTTCCTGCTGCTAGGATTTGCCTCTTATCCTGAAGATTTAATACTTGCTGGAATGAGTAATTTTTTTAATATCTGCTTAAAGTTTCGTCAGTATAAGCTTTACCATGTGCATCTGGTGGTGATTAAAGCATCTGTATGAAAGGAATAGTGTACTTAAAACTGACTTTAAAAGCCCCTCTGCCCTTATGGTACATTAACTTGATTCCACTAAGGTTTTAGATGTAATTTCAGAGTATTTTATATTCCAGAGAGTTGAAATCCATAATATGGAAAATTTTGTTCTTGTCAATAGAAATCGTAAAACTGTATAATGTAACCTAATCGTGTAAAAAGCATGCTTTTCAGAAGGGCTTGTACAGAAATAATGTTGATGCACTATAAATTGAAACTTCGGAATTTTGTTTCGAATATTATTAATCTAAAGTATGCAATGATATTAATTTGTCATAGTTTGTAGCATTAAACAAATGCTTAAAAACACATACTGAAAGAAAGTGCTAAAATAAGCTTTGGGTTTGGGTTATGTGTTAGCTGTGATTTGTTTCAGCTCATGGTGTGAGTCAGGAGCTCTTTAAAACAAAGACTGTAGTTCAGTCTTTCTTTATATACCTCAAGGGAGATAGCACATAAACTACCTAATGCTTCTCATCCATCATCTCTTCCTCACCCCCCTTCCACACCCATGGTGATTGGAAGAGTTCACTTATACTTTCTGAAAGAACAATTGTGTGTAGTGTTTATCGTTAGACTTGCTTCCTCCCCCGTGTTCTTTCCTATCTGCTTTTATATTTTCTGTGGCTTTTTGTTTTAAAATGTTACTTTATCTGAGCCTGCTACTTTTACTGAAATGACCTTGTTTTTTCTGAGTTTTCTGTTTAAAAAACCCAAACAAACGGAAATCCACACAAAACAAAAACCACTGCAGTTTGAATAATATTTTTTTTGTTAGCCTTTCTAGTTTTGTCATTCAAACTACTTTAATTTTAGAATGCCTTTTTAAAAGATGGCTAATGGTTTTGAATGACTTCTTCATTGCTCGGTTTTACTCAAAGCTTTCGTTACTTCTTTTGGCCTTTCACGGCTGCCAGACTTCTAGAAGTGTTTCCCTCCCATCCCAATTCTTTTTGTACTAACAGCATGAGTAGGTGACTTTCTTCTTTTTTAGGCTTTAATAGCTCCCTTGGCTTACTGGTCATTAGTGAGTTGTTCTTGATAAAACTGTTACCCGCAGTTTTCTGCTTAACGGTTACTGTAAAAGATCAAGTTACACTTCTTGTTTTTTCCTCAGACAGAAAAAAAAATAAAAATCTTAATACCGTGATGCTTAGGGGATTCAGAGGCTCTTACTGACATCCATATGCATGACAGCTGTGCTTTGGCACTTTGCTGGGGAGGAGAAGGAACGTTGCTGAAAGTGAAGAGGACAACTGAAGTTTGAGGCATGATTCAGTTTTTGGAAGAGGCATGTAGGGAAGACAGGTTCAGTGAGCAAAATAAATCCCAACTGCAGTTATCTACAGAAGGTGATAGTAAGATAAATACCTAATCTTTTGCTAACCGTTGGTATCTTGAACATTTAGAATTGCAGTATTCTAGAGCATCAGTTTATCACTCAAGACTGTATCATTTGATGTTGGTCAGAGTTTTATCTATAGGTTTATATATTCAAACTTCCACTAATCATCATTTTTATAAAAGGCACTGCCCTCGTTGCTGTATGGTTTTTCTTCGATCTGCCATTGTACTTCTCCCCTTTGGTTCACTGACTATAGCCATTGGCTGAAGAATGCTAATGGTGGCAGGGTATCACATTCATCACTATTTTATAGCATCGTGTTGACTATTGTTGCTCTGGTTTGGACTGAGGTTTAATCCAGGCTCTGCTACAAAGGTTCAAGTGTCTGCCTTTATTAAATTATTGAAATTAAAGCATCTGTATTCTCTGTTAACTAAGTTGCTTTTTGTTGTCTGTCTTTTCTACTGAGCCATCTTCAGCTTTGTGTTTTGGGGTGCTTGTTCTCCATTTCAAACATAAATTAGTCAATATTATGCATGCTTTACATTATAACAAGCTTTCCCTATGTTTATTATGTTTTGGTTAGAGATCGAGAAGAGAGGTTGGCAGCTCTTACTGCAGCTCAACAAGAAGCCATGGAAGAACTACAGAAGAAAATTCAACTGAAGGTATAAAGTGTTACTTTAGTTACAAAATACATCAACAGTATAGAATTTCTGCAAAATTATTTTCTGTATGTGTGTTTTATTTGGTGAAGATGTTACAGTGCACTGTGCAGTGTCCTGAATTACATAACTTTACAAGAGATTTTTATTTAGACTTTTGCATTAAGAGAAGGACCTTGCTGTATAACATAAGCTGTGTAGTTTGGAAAGATCAGGACTGAGCTCTGTGGAATTCATTAATTTCAAAGCTTTGAACATGAGAACAAGTAAAGCTGTACTTCCCAAGAGAAGTCAAACTAATTTTGAATTAAGTTGTGAAGAAAATCAATATATAAAAACTCACACTGTTTAGTAAAGACATTTCACCAAATAGTCACATAATTTGCTATCTAAAGGTATTGAAATTGATGCCATCAAGTGTGGCATGCTACTTCCTTTTGTTTCATGAGGGACTCCAGTTATTTCATAAAATAGGCATAAGGATTGAGCCCCTTGTAGTTCACCTGTTCAGCTGAATTGACTGTCCAGTAGAGAACCAAGGTATCAGAAGTTTTGAAGAGATATCCACTATTTTTCAAGACATTTAAAGACTTCTAAAATGATAAATTACAGTGTTAAGGTTCTGAGGTAGAGCTATGTATTAAAGTTTCAATTAATGATAAATTATGCAAATTTTTATTCTAGGGTGGTTTACGTATATGTACAAATAATTTTTCGTTTCAGTATAATTCTTTGCTCTGATCCCAGTCTGAAGCACCATAGCTACATTTACTTGTACTGTAAAATGCAGTTTTGTTATTAAATACACGTTCATACCCCAGCCTCTGATTTTAAGTAATAGTTGAGAGTTTGTTCCATTCTCATGAGGGTTAGGTATGAAAACCCTCTGAAAGAATCCAGTGAACTGTGCCTGCTACTGCAGATAAATAACAAGTAATTTATTTTACTTTAATTTGTACTTTATGATTTCATATCTCTTAGTGAAGAACAAAACCAGAACTGAGATGTTAAATGTAACAAGATTTACAGAAGGATTTGCAACAGATTATTAATTGATAATCACCTATAAACCAAAAATAGTGCTGATTTTTTTTTTTTTTCATCGTAGTATAATTTTATAGTGTCTATGATGTGTGGTGACTTTTAATGCCTTTCAGAAATAAAAAATTGTTTCAATTTAACAGAATTTCATCCTAACTGTACAATATTTGGTATTTTCCAATATTTCTTTGCTGTCACTTTGATTATTTTCCATTCAGCACGATGAAAGTATTAGAAGGCACATGGAACAAATTGAACAAAGAAAAGAGAAAGCAGCTGAATTAAGTAGTGGAAGACATGCTAATACTGATTATGCACCAAAACTGACACCATACGAACGAAAAAAACAGTGCTCATTATGCAATGTAATGGTAAGTTGGATAGAGGGAATACTGTCAGAATTGCAAGGCCAACCTAAGCCTTGAAGCTGCAAATTATGCTTCATTCACAGGGGAGAGTACTGCACATCTACTGTGCCCCTGCTCTACTCTTGTAAAGTATCCAAAGTATTTTGGATTCTTCTGTCTATAAATCAGGTGGTTGAGAGAAGATTTGATAGAACTGTACAGTTGTAGGTAGAATAGAGAGTGAATAGAGAGTGTGGACAGTACTCAGTTATTAGCTGTCTCTTCTAAGAAAAGCAAGAATTCGTGAGGGAGCATCAAATGAAGGTATTTAAAAGCTAGATTTAAAGCAAAGTAAAGAATGTGGTTCTTAATATAGCAGGTAGCTGAGCTGTGAACACTTAGTTATCAAATTCTGTAGATATTTGAATTTAATGTGAGTTCATGGAATGATTGGACAAATTGCATTGGATTGAAATTCACTGAAGGTTACTAGGTACAGAGAAACCACATCAAGCTCGAAGTTCTTGAACTGAGTTTGCTTGGAGGCTTAAAAGTGTTGAAGGGGAGAATCAGCGTTCGCTTTGTCTCTTTTACTTTTCCTTAGATATCTTATTTTTGGTCACTGTTGGAAGCCAAGTGCTTTGCTAGGCAGACCTCCGATCTCAACAGGGTATCACTTCTTGTGTCTGCCATTCCATATGTCTGAGGAATGGTGGAGAAGAGGTAGCCATACAGTCACTGAGTAGGAAGCAGGGAGACCTGTTCTTGCTGATAACTGTTTTTACTGATTTGCAAAGACTGTGCATTATTGAATAAAGCCTTATATCCTGCTAAGCATTATTTCTCTTTGATTGCTGAATTAAACAAGATTGCACGGGATCACTTCGAGCAGTGCTGGAACAGAAACTCAGGTTCAGCAGACTGCAGTCTTGTATATTCACTGATCACAAATTTCAGAATGAAAGTCCAATATATGAAGTTAAATGAAAATGAGATGACAAGCCAAGATTTTTTTTTTTTTTTAAATCTCTTACTGTACTGCTGGCTAGCAAATCATTGTGTAATTTACTCTTAAGTCCTGCATGAAAGATGTTAATGTAAATTAGGTTGAGGAATAAAGTACTGTGCTTAAAATTCTGAACATACTCCTGACAAATTGGCATATATTATATTTAAAATACTGTTATTTATAGATTATGGAATTATCGAGGAAAAAAATTACTGTTAAGTCATTGTCATTACAGATTTCGTCAGAAGTATACCTTTTTAGCCACATTAAAGGGAAGAAACACCAACAAGCTGTGAGAGAAAACAGTAGTATACAAGGACGAGAGCTTTCAGATGAAGAAGTGGTAAGTTTTGTGATATTTTTTCCTATATTACTTCCAGTTTTAACTGCCATCCAGCTGAGTAGCCTAAGAAAGTCTTGAAAATTCTTGTAAAGGAATTGAACGAGAATATTTGTGTTAGCATGGGAATAATAGTGCCTTTTTGAACATAGACTACCAATGAAGAGGAACAAAAGAAACAGTGGGTTCAACTAGTTCAGGCAATTGCCATTTGAAATAGATTGTGTATAAAATATGACTAATTGCTTTTCTGTTAATCCAAAGGTGTTTTTCATTTCACTGTATTCATCTTTTCATCATAAAAATCTGATGTGTTGCAGGTGTCTGCATTTTGCCTTACCTTTTTTTTGTTCCTTTCTGTTGCTTAAAATATCTAACTCCTCTTCTAGGTTATGAGATGTGCTATCCTATGCATAAAGGTCAATAATACTGAAAACTGTAGTGCTACATTACTTTAAAATGTAAGATTGGAAACGCTTTACAAGTATTAGCATTGCTAGAAAGAACAATAATTAGTTTTTCGGTAGCTTCTTTAGAAGAACTGGCATTTACGGTGATTTTTAGGAAGCATTGAGGACATTTCATACTAAATCAAGAAATTATGCTGTTTTGAAGAAAAGACTTCTGAATCGTTGTCTGATTTAATTTCTCATTGCTGGTGCCTGAATTGAACTACAGTATTAAGTCAAGGCCTCTTCTATGAGACAAATTATAACAGTCAGACTTTGAGTTCTGTCTTATCCAAAAAATCTGTGAATGCCCATGTATTATACCTGTCAGATGTTACAAAGAAATACTGTACAAGCCAATTCTCCAGAGCTGATTCAGATTTAACTTCATTGTGTTCGGAAATCTGTTCCCAGCCAAGCTGATTCAAATTACACTGCTCAGCACTTCTAATTTTTGGCTGTCTCCTTCTTTCCTTCACAGTTCTTGTTACTATTTTTATTTGTTGAAATCTTCTCTTTGTTTACAGCTTCTTATATCCAGTAGTAACACATTTTCTCTTCCTTTTTTAAAAAGCTTGGGAGAGTTACGTCTCTGAGGTATTAAAATTCACACGGGTGGTTATCACTGGAAAAACAGAAAAAAGAAAATTGGAGAGATACGGTAGGCTGGAGGAATAAATTTTTGCTGAGTTGCAGTATGCCTATGCCTTCCTAACTGTAATGAAAGTACATAAACTATCCTTTCAGGTTTTTTTTTTCCCTCTTTTACAGTGGTTAGTGGGAGTTGTGTGGTTTTGGATTTGATTTTAGATGCCAGGTTTACCGAATTGGATATATAGGATAAGGCTTCATACTGCATCCATTTTCCTGGAAATACAAGCTGTGAGATTTCCCAGAATCTTTCATGTTGCTACATGTACCAAAGTGGGGGCAGTCTATAATATTGAAATTTTCTTGTATCTGTCTAGCCTTTGCTTCTATCTGTCTAGCCACTGATAATTGAACTGTGGTTGTTGCTGGGCACCTGTCTCAGATGAATATGGAGAAAACAGTGAGCTAGATTTTTTTTCTGACTGGGTGTTATACACTATTCACAGCATCTAATTTGATAGCTTTAACAATTCCAGCTTCCAGAAAAAGGGATCATGTTATAACAGCTGCATTTGTGCCCATTTGATGAAAAAGAAGTTCCACTAGAGGGCACAGATATCTTGATTTTTGTGGTGTCCAACATCATATGCTTAAATCCAGTGTTTTTCAGCAAAACATTTTGATGTGAACTTAAGACCAAGATTAAGGTTAAATGTATGGGATCTCTTGAATGCATACCTGGTGCAGGAGCAAAAGGAGAGAACAGTTTTAACTGGATGAACAGCTTGATGATTACAATAGCAGATTTAAATATCCTTAATCAAGATGGTGCACAGTATTTGGCATACTGGCAACATATGGATGCTTCCGTTGTTAGATACTTAATATATTATTTATAACTATATTTTAATTAGTCTGAGTATACAATTCTGAACTGCACTATTGTAATCTGAAATTTCCTTCACCTGGGGCCTTCTCTGTTTGGTATGGGTTTTTTTCCAAAGAGCAGTAATAAGATATACATGCTAGAGATAGGTCACTGTAAAGTAGAAAAGCAATTATATTTATCAGAGAAATCTGCTTCGTGTACCTCTTTATTCAGCATGCATAGTTAATGCCAAACTTTGCCTCCCCCACACCTAAAGCATTCAGTAACTTTAATTAAGTTTTGAAATACTTGAGAAGAAGTTCCGGAATTATTATATAGAAGTAAAACCATATTCAAGGGAAGCATTATAATAATCATAGTTACTTAATTCATCACTGTTTTCAATTTTTTAGTCAGTGAAGGTATCTGTAGTGAGAACACACTTGTACTACTTGAAGTTATTACTTGTCATCTGTGATGTCTTTAGATTATATACATCTTGTCTGTGACCCTTCTTCTTTGACCTAAAAGATTTTATTTATATCACCTTTGACCTAATAAAATTTCACCTTTAACCTTATGCACTTGACACTTCAAATAACATACTCTTGATCTTTGACTCATTTTGTGTTGAGCCTATTAAGTATAATAGGTAGCTGCCTAGAAAGAAAGCTTTTTTTAAATTGTAATCCAGCCATAGAATTTCTTTATTACTTGACAGAAAGACTTGAAATATGTTTATTTTGGCTGTATTGGTATCACAGAAGGTAAAATTTAAGTATCTCCTTAAGACTTTGGAAACTGATTTAAGTAAGTGATTATATAACATGTTTTCATACAGTAAGGATTTTTGTTGGTTGATTTGACTGTAAGCAAAAAGGTAAAAGCTGTACTGAATGATCATTGGCACTAATTTCTCTGGGCCAGGTGGATGCTAGTAGTTGATCTTGCCAGGTATAAAAAGAAACTTATATTCTAGGTTTTTTGCCTTTGGTATAGAATCTATAGGTTTTGTATTTTACAAACATTTTCAGAGATAAAAGTAGATTTCATGTTGGAGCAGTTTTCCATTGTTCTGGAATTAAGCATATATTGTGCTGAATTCCAGCATATATTGTGCAAGAGCTGACAGCTAGTATTAGATCATCAATAAGATTAATTCACTTGTAGATGCGATATATTTGGTGAAACTCACAAAGAAAATAGTTTTGTTATGAATGAAGATACTAAAAATGAAAAAGCATGAAGTTATTTCTAAGATTGTATGACAGCTTCATTTCATCTCAGCTTTTTGGGTTTTCTTCATTTGGGTGAAATAGTCTCCAGTCAAAAAGGACGTAGATTTCTCTTAAAGCAAAAATCTATTGATTTTGAAACAGTGGTCAACTTTTCTTTTGTCTTGTCTCTTATAAATACATTCATTCATGTAGATGGCAAAACTCTTTCAGCAGGGTAGGCTTCAGACTAAGTGTCATCTTTCCTTCATTATATTTCTGAAACTTGGAATGCTATCACTGTCCCACATCGTTTCACATCTTTCACAGCACAGTAACAATGTTCTGTCTACATTTTCTCTCTGGTGTGTCTTCTTCCATCAAACTTACAGCTTTACCTTCTTTTTACATTGCTATTTCTAAGCTATTGATTTCCTGTCCCCGCCCTTAATATTCATATTACTTTCAGTTCAGCAGAAGTTGTAAACAATATATGCAGTTTGGTTTCATTGACTTAACTGGACTCAATTAGTATGTTTGAAGGTATGACTGACTAACTGTTTTGCTGAATCAAAACCTGTGTGACACAAAGGGCTTTTGACATAAAGGCCATCACTGAAAAGGGGCCTGCTGAAAGCCATAGGACAGCACACAGTGATTTCATTAGACTGAGGAGTTTCTGCAAGGTTTGTTCCCACCTGTAGCTCCTAGGCTATTTATTCATTTTTATGCCCCTCTGCTTTCCCTTTTTTCTTTGCCTTTCTTGTCTATCCTAGTTTGCTTTGAGAAATACACATAACATCAGTAATCCTTACAGCTTGTTTCCTTTGAACCATTGTCCTATCTCTTGTCTGTATCTCCTGTCATTTAAATACCATGGTTTAAAGGCACTTTTAGAGTATAAATCGTGTAATTCTATGCAGTCTATGAATGTTTCTAATAAGTGAAAAGTACTTCTAAAAAACATATGAAATAGATCATTTGGCAGGGGTTTGGTTAATTTCTCTAAGGTGCATGCTAGAATTTTATGTATTCCAAAGCAGGATGGAGGAATATTAATGAACCTTTGTTTGCATATGTGAAAAATGTGCATTTTTTATCAGGGAAGAAAACTGACTCTGTTGTTATGATATAAATGAAACAAAGAACTTCTTGGAGGTATATTTAGATCAAATGAAAATATAATCCCATGATGTAGCAAAGGGATTGTTGTTGCCTGAAGATTGACAGCATTAAAATGTGAGGATTTATAGAAAGACATGGTTGGTTGAGCCCACCCACATTCCTTTTTAAAAAAAAAACCAGGTAGTTGGTGACTAAAGCTTACTCTGTAGTGTGGGTTGTCAGGTTGGCTGGGGTTGCAGTTCAAGCCTTTTCTGGCATAGGTCTGTCTAGATTGTAGCAGGGTCTGATTTACAGTGTGCATAATTGTGCTGGCAAGTTCCCCTGGTACAAATACTACTCCACTGGCAGGATTGTGCTTTTGCCAGGATGTGGTGAGAGGCTGCCTGAGAAAGCAGAGTTGTGCTGGTACAAGTTCTGTTCCAGCCACGTAAGGTTTATAGCTAGCACAACACACAAGCAAAGTTGATGTTCGTATGAGTTTGAATTTCTAAAAGCTTTTTAGGGGCAAGAGGTTGTTTTTCTTTAAGAAATCGAGCTGTTTTCTCAAAGTTGTGTGTTGCTTCCATTATTTCTTTCAGAGGAAATTACTGAGGGAAATAGATGTGGGAATGTTTTCATGCCTGGCCTTTGCTCTTTTTCTTCTGTATTTACAAGGAGCTTTCTTGTCTAGAGACATGGTGATGCCTGGACTTTGCTAATTATTATTTTTTTAATTCACTGAATTTTAATTTTCATTAAGATTAAATTACATATAACTTTGTGCTTGGGATCGCTCCAACCAATGTGCAGGACCTTGCACTTGGCCTTGCTGAACTTCATGAGGTTTGCACAGGCCCACCTCTCAAGCCTGTCAAGGTCCCTCTGGATAGCATCTCTTCCCTCCAGCGTGTCAGCTGCACCACACAGCTTGGTGTCATCAGCAAACTCACTGAGGGTGCACTCAGTTTCACTGTCCATGTCGCCAACAAAGATGTTAAACAGCGCCGGTCCCAATACTGACCCCTGAGGAATGCCACTTGTCACTGGTCTCCACTCGAACAGTGAGCTGTTGACCACAACACTTTGAGTGCAACCATCCAGACAATTTCTTATCCACTGAGTGGTCCATCTGTCCAATCCATGTCTCTCCAATTTAGAGACAAGGATGTTGTGCAGGACAGTGTCAAATGCTTTGCACAAGTCCAGGTAGATGACATCAGTTGCTCTTCCCTAATCCACCAACACTGTAACCCCGTCATAGAAGGCCACCAGATTTGTCAGGCAGGATTCGCCCTTAGTGAACCCATGTAGGCTGTTGCCAATCATCTCCTTGTTTTCCATGTGTCTCAGCAGAGTTTCCAGGAGGATCCGCTCCTTGATCTTGCCAGGCACAGAGGTGAGACTGACTGGCCTGTAGTTCTCCAGGTCTTTTTCCCCCCTTCTTAAAAATGAGTGTTGTTTCCCCTTTTCCAGTTAGTGGGAGCTTCCCTGGACTGCCACGACTTCTCAAATATGATGGATAGTGGCTTAGCTACTTCATCCGCCAGTTCCCTCAGGACCCGCAGATGCACCTCATCAGGTGCCATGGACTTGCGTACCTTCAGGTTCCCTAGGTGGTCTCAAACCTGATCTTCCACTATGACCAGCAGTTCTTCATTCTCCCAGTCCCTGTCGTTGCCTTCTGCATCTTGGGCAGTGTGGCTGGACCACTTGCCGGTGAAGACTGAGGCAAAAAAGTCGTTGAGTACCTCACCTTTCTGTATGTCCCAGGTAACCAGGTCTCCCGTTTCCTTCCAGAGAGGGCCCCCACTTTCCCTAGTTTTCCTTTTATCACCGACATACTTGTAGAAGCTTTTCTTGTTGCCCTTGACGTCCCTGGCCAGATTTAGTTCTATCAGGGCTTTGGCTTTCCTACCCTGATCCCTGGCTGCTCAGACAATTTCTCTGTATTCCTCCCAGACTACCTGTCCTTGCTTCCACCCTCTGCAGGCTTCCTTTTTGTGTTTGAGTTTGTCCAGGAGCTCCTTGTTCCTCCATGCAGGCCTCCTGGCATTTTTGCCTGACTTCCTCTTTGTTGGGATGCATCCCTCCTGAGCTTGGAGGAGGTGATGCTTGAATATTAACCAGCTTTCTTGGGCCCCTCTTCCCTCCAGAGCTTTATCCCATGGTACTCTACCAAGCAGATCCCTGAAGAGGCCAAAGTCTGCTCTCCTGAAGTCCAGGGTATTGTGTTGACAACTGTGGTTTTAGCCATCTTTATTTATTTTGAGGTTCATGCTAAGTAATGAAAGTCCTTAGCATTCAGTTTTAAGCTCTCTTGTGTTTGACTATTCAAGGCTCTGGACTAAGTCTTTCATGTTATTCTGATTTTTTTTTTTTTCGACTATGAACTTTGTGTGCCTAACGTTTGCAGCCTTGGTCTTATTCTGGTGTATGTTTGCACTCCAGTCTCTTTTGAACGTTTGAATGATTAGTTATGACCATTACAGTTCCAGGAGATGATCTTGACTCAGCTCTGGTGGTATACAATACATAAGTAATTTCTGGGTAAAACAGTGGTGCATATGGTTTGGTCATATGTTGAACAATATTCCTGTTTCTTTTATCCACAGAGTTACAGAATATAGACTTCATTTTAAATTTTTTTTTTTTTTTTTTTTTTGTGTTGTGTCTGATTATAGTTTTCCAGCAGTAGCCCATTTTTCTTCTCTTGCTTAGTGGAAACAATGTGTAAATTACCTGCAGACAAGAGCTCCCTATCCCAATAAAGCCTCAGGTTCCGGTTGAGTTTGCTTTACTCAATTTTTTTTTTTTTTTTTTTTTTTTTTTTCCCTGGGGAGGGGGGGACTTTTTTAGAGAGGGGCTGTGTGTTGCTGGAAGAATGGAATTTGGCCAAGCATCTGTGGTCCATTTTTGTTCATGGATGTTTCATACCTGTTGGATACCTGTGGTCCTTTCAGCACAGGAGCTCTGGCTTTGTAATTCTGCTGTGAATACATTTGTCCTAGAAGAAGCTGTCATGAACAATCATGTAATTATAAAGTTTAATCCATGATGCAGTTTGCAGAAGGTCTCTCGGTACTCTATACATCAATTCTAGTTTTTTGTACTTTGTGCAGCAGTAGCTTCTAACCTTTAATATATTATAAAGTGTTGTTTTTCTTGGCAAAAATGTACATGATTAATTGTTTATTGGCTGTGTTTTTAATTGTGATAGATCATTGCCAACAGCTGCACCCTTCCTCCTTTTGGCTAAGATATCTTGAATGTTCACAGCCAGTAAGAAAAACTGCTGCTGGCAGGGGCAACTGCACTCTCATTTCCCTCTTTCTCTTGCTTGCCCTTGCAGCCACATGATAATGTCAGTGCTGTCCAACTTTCTTTCCTAATCTGCAGAGTGATGCTTTCCATGTCCAGTATGCAGAATTCTCATTCTTGTGGAAGAAACAGCTTTACTTTGCCTTCTGTTCCCACATTTTGGAGTGACAAGTGGGAAAGGGAATGATACTAAAAATCCCAAGAAATATCTGAACCTACTATTAAGAATATTATTTGCTATTTATCTTAACGTCAGGCTGTTGTATCATTGAATTTATGGACAAGCAAGGTGACTAAAAGTGCAGTTGGTATTAGCAGTAAAAATAATATTTAGTTTGGACATGCTAAAATGCAGTAGTCGTCCCTCATTTAAAAAAATTAATCTTAATTAAATAGAAGAAGTGAGGGAAAAACTACTTTTACAATGAAAGGTCAGTCTTCAGTTTTAAATGAATAATAAAAGGTTTTTAATGCTCTACATTAATCTTCTAAAGTACATTCTAGCATAGAAATGTGAATAATTAAAATCTTGATTTTGAGAAAATAATATTTGAATATCCATTACTTTATTTTTATAACCTGTTTCTTCACATAAGAAGCACTTATAATAACTCTTATTAATGGTAACAGGTAAATACCTTCCTTATTTTGAATCTTCACTATATTTTGAAGTGGATCATCACTTGCGGTATTATAATCATATTTGATCACAAACATTTGATGTCTTTATGATTAAGCGTTAATGACCATTTGTTTCAAGCTGTGATTGGTTATAATGTTGAATATTGAGTTTTGCATTTGACTCGGTCTGCTTCAGCATCTGTTTTCCATATTAAATATTGTCCTGGGCTATGAGGAAAAAAATAAAATACTGAGGAGTTTTGTTGAAACATGTAAAAATCATGAACAAATACTTCTGTGGTAAGATGATTTAGAATTGAACCTTAAAAACCTCTTCAAAATTTGGCAAATACATTCTTTAAGTGATTATATACAAGTAAGAAACTGTTATTCCTGACATTGGTAATAAATACCGAAAACATTTTTAAATTATTTTCTGCAGTTACAGGATACTGTTTATTTTGAAACAGGTAAAGATGTTAACCCAAAAGATATATGTAAGCTTCAGAATAGTTGCCTATTGATTTGCTAGAATATATTCCTTATGTACCTTATGTTTATACAAAATACTCAGATTGCTGTTGATTTTTTTTTTTTTATTAAAATGGTAAATGAATAACAGCAATTATGATGTGATATAAGTTACTACAAGTATTTCTTTATAATCTTCATCATGTTTAGTATTTTAATGCTGATACGAGAGGGCAAGTAAAAGCAAGTGTTTGGAAGTTCTGAAGATCGAATTTAGACAAATAGCTAGAGTCAGTTATTTTTCAAGTTGCCTTGGTCTGCAGAATTGGGTTAGAAGACTTATAAGAATGCCTTTTCTTTCCAAACTTGGGGATTCAAGGTTGGAAAGAATACAAAAATAATAGGAATAACCAGTCTTACGGTATTCTGGCACTTCTGCTTCAGTTCTGGCCAGAATCCAAAAATACAGAAAGGAATGAAAATGAAAAATAATAGAGAAAAAAAACCCTATAAACTTTTCAGATTCCAAGAAGGTCATTTTGGCTCAGTTTTTTGGGTGAAAGTCCAATAGCCGGAAGGGTTTTCTACTTATATGAATTGGTTAGTTTATACATAATGGAAACACAGCTAATTAAGCACTGTGTCACACTCTGTATAAAACAGACTATACATTGGAAAGGTCAGGCCTTTACATGCCTTTTGCTTAGACAGTAGGATTTCACTCCAGTGCTGCTTTGTGGTAGCACAGGACCCTCCAGAGCTTATAGAAACGGCAGAAAATACTTGATATACTAGGTGATGATCCTGGCCACTCCTGCCAGCGACTGACTGGCTTCAGACCAGAGGATTTTCAGAGCTTTCCTTCCCAGGCTGTTACCACTACATATTAGGAGGAATATTGTGCTTCACAAGAGCCAGCAAGGAGCAACGTGCACACAAGAGAACAGAGGATCTTAAGTTATGACTGCCCTACAGCAACAAATGCCAGGCTGTGATTTTCTTCTCAGCTTGAGCAAATACAGATGCTTTATTGCAGTATTGTCCTACCTGTGCAATCTTGCCCAAGCAGAATTTATAAAAAGGCAATGCTTACTTAAAAAGAGAGGAAAGGGAAATAAGTATTTGTGTTAAGCTCACTCCTAATTTTAGAATGACGAAATTTAGTTAGGAAGAATTCTGTTTGGCACACTTTACATCACGATTTAATAATGTTACTATAAATATTTGCTGAGTAGTGAAATGAATAGTAGCTAATATGTAATACAGAGAGCCAAAAGTGTCACAGTCAAAGAGACTGGGTAAGAAAATAATTTTGCCATTGTGTTCTGGTTTGATAAATACTTACGTATCCAATGTTTCATCTGTCAAGCTCAGATACGTCGATGTTGTTGGTGTAATCAGGATATTAAGTGGGGAGAGCTAGTCAGGAGTATTGGTCTTGTGAATGGGTATTGTGTGAAGAGGGTGTCCATTAGGAAATTTATTCTCCAGCTGTTGTATTTTATAAAGATTACCAAGGTTCAGAATCCCATTTATGGTATGGTTTTCCTCCTCCAAACTCAAGTGGACTGTGCTCAACTGTATAGCATTTCAGTATTTTGTAGTATTTGCTACACTTTTGAGGGAAAAATTTTGCAATTATGTTTGTTCTGGAGTCTGAAAGTTTTACTTTATTTCAGAGAGTATTGATAGTAATGCTGTAATCCTTGTAATAGAAACATGTCATATAAGAAAAGGGGTGTAATTCATTGTATGGAGAAAAACTTGGTTGTAAGTACATAGTCAACTAAAATTATCAACTTCAAAATATAAAATGAACTGGGTAGTTTTTCTGTTTCAGGCAGTTGAATGGGACTAGGCAATAAACAACAAGAATGTGACTTCATGGGTGACCTTATTAGTTTTAGCTATAATGGTTTTGGCAACTTGATTCCTCATGTAGTTTGTAGATGAGGCTTGTGTCGCATTTGGAAAGTTTCAGGATTCTCAGTGACTAAAAGAACAGTTGAGGATGGAGGGAGGAGAGAAGAAAAACAAAGACATTTTTTGTAAATAATCTAATTTCTATCTTGTCTGCTTTGTGGTGGCTGCAGTTTCACATGTGCATTTAATGTTAGTTTTTATCACCTTGCTTGTAAATAGAAGTATTGAAACTTTTACAGGAAATTTATTTTGATTGTTTTAAAAATTACTTTAGTGTTATTTAAAAATTATTAGAGGTCTATATAGCTATATCAGATAACCAACGTGTCTATACAAAATGCCATCAAATATCAAATTTTATATATTTACCAGGTTACTTTTATGTCTCATAAGCTTTTTCAGCTAGAGACAGTCTCCCTCTGAGAAACAGGTACAGTATACCTTGTGATTTTTAAAAATAACCTTTAGTTTTGGTGAATGCATGTAAATAACACTGGAGAGAAATAGGAGTATTTCTACTCTAAGGCATATGCATCACTGATCCATCACCATATGAGTACCTGTAGAGGAATATATACAGATGATCATGAGGAAGTATATCAGCATTCAATTCTTGTTTCCATATTTTGCAGCTGTGCATCACAATATATTACAGACTAACTGCTTTTTGTGGCACAGATTCTGCCATCTTCATGAAAGTTGATACCTTATTTTGTTACGTAGTTGATGTCAGCTGTGCAACTTAGAGCATGAGTTATCAAGTATGAAAAATGATGGCAGAAATCTGATACGTAATGACCATCATAGCTGGTTCTATTTTAACCCTGAGATAAAAAGTAATCTGTTAGGACAAAACCAGCAAAATTACTAAGTTATACATAAATCTTTAAAACAACGTTTTAGAGAAATTGTGCAGCTAAAACTGACGTTGCTGGTGTAGAAACTGAAACAGCAGTGAACATTTGTGGTAGGTGTGAGTACAGATCTTAATAACAGAAGCTTGCATTAGAAAAGAGCCTTTACTTAATAATGCTTTGCATTTATAATGGCCTAAATTCTCCAAAGATGTGGTGCTTCACTAATATCTGAGAGTTTGGTGTCAGAATGTCCTTAACATAGTGCAGAATCAGACCAGTAATGTTCCTTCACATTGTCATGAAAACAAACCCAGAATGCCTTTATGGAGGGGGTAAATTAGTCTCAGAAATTCCTTCTGCATTTAGCATTTACTTATATAAAAATAATAATTAAAAAAAGTAAAAGACTTTCAGGAGGAAGTGACTAGATTACCCAGTCATTCTGCATTACCTTTCTTAGAAATAAAAAACCCTTGAAATTGAATAGTTTCCTTATTGCTTCAATAAAAGCATTCAGAGGATGGCAAAAGTTTGCTTTCTAAACACTGCACTGGCTTCACTCACTTTCATACACTTATGGCAGTTACTTTTATGGTATGTTAACCTGCCCAACTAATGGTTGTGCAGGTAAAATTACTCATTAGTTAAAGGATTGGACGTACTGTACTTCAGTGCAACTCAGTGGATTCAAAAACCTTTATTTTTTGAGATAACTGGTAGGAGCTTAATAAAACATGGGAATAAATATTTTTACACTGCTCTGAAGCATAATACAGCAGCAGCTATCTTCAGATGTGAGTTGTCATTCAACACCAAGCTATTAGTTATACTTGTTTCACACCTGAATGGTGTAGATCTGCCTACCATGATAATCCTACGCTTTGATCTGTACCTTCAAAAAGTGATTGTTTTTGTGACACAAGGTATTACTACTCTAGCCTTACTTTAATGAGCTGTATGTATGAAGTCTGATATTAATCCAAACTGCCACATGTGAAAGCTGAGAACTCTGAGAAACATCGTTCGCGAAGGTGCTTGAGTTCGTATGAACAAAATGGTTTGTAACCATCCTGTGTGCTATTGACAGCAAGACCTTTTTTAGCCCTCACAGGCTGATAAATGAATGTGCTTGTTGAACCCTGTAGTTCTCTTTAAGTCATCTGCTAAGCCACAGGTAAGATTAGGAAAAAGAGATGAGTGTCTGCTAAGGGGATACAAGGCTTTGTCTCTTTCATTTCTGCCTAGCAGAAGTTGTGATACCATGTTTGCAGTGGCCGTCATGCAGCAGGAAGGCAGCGGGCTGACTGTATCTGGCTGGAGATGTTCTGCCCCTTTTGTAAGGTGGTGTCCATTTCAAAGTGCAGCATTAACTTCATTTTGCTCTGCTGTCACTTTGAAGGATATAGTAAGTAGTTTGGAGATCTGATGAACCAAAAAACCAGTTTCACTGTTGAACAAAGATACAGAACTATAGTAACAGTCCTTGTTAGTTTTGTGTATTACTAGTGCTTCATCTCACTCATGAGACAAGAGGTAAACTAATGGTAGATTACAGTGCTAGGGTGTACTAGTTCAGTTTAGAAAGCAGGGATGTACATATCAAATCCCACTGAAATAAAATTTTTTTTTTTTAATAACTGAGCATCCACAAAATGTGATAGGTTAATTACCCTGAAACTTGGTAGCAAAGCAGGAGTAATGTCATAGTCTGTTCTGAGGAAGTCCTTTCTTTTCTTAACACTGAAAAACTCAAAACCATCAGTTTCCTGTGAAATTTCATTCAGCCTTATGACCAGGTTTCTGTTTATTAAAAGCAAGTTTAAGGGAAAAGCTATTTTTAAGTGGGTGTTGAGGGATACATCTCTCTGAGGAGACAAAAATGAACTGGGGTGTCATAACCCGCACTGGGATGGTTTATGTTCTGTGCTACTGCAGATTGGTTAAGAACTAACTCATCAAAAACTGGAATATTTTGCTAGTCTTGTACTACTGAATCATACTCAAAGGGGACAGCCTTTTGAGATACCTTAAGGAAGTTTTCTTTTACGCGCTTCTTGTTAAAATTAAATGGATAATATTAAGGGCGGGGGGGGTGGGAAATACTTAAGAAAGTTGTTAAAGTTGTGTTACATATGGTTGTGGCAATATCCATGGTTTAAACAACTTGGACAATACATCAAGGAAAAAATGTTCAGGTGTACTGGGAGTTACGCAGGGTAGGCGGTGTAGCAAAGTTAGTGTTACTTTTACAATTTGCTTAGATTATTATGCTTGATTTCTTATGTCTAATATTAAATCAGTATTCATTTTGCATTCATATGATTTAAGATAGAAATTTCAATTACTATTTTGACCAAATATATATTGCTAGGTTATATCAGGCAGCAGTGCTTTACAAAAACTAAATGGTCTTTTTCCAGGAAATTTCACAGTGATTTATTTTGTTTTCAACAGGCATAAGATTTTCCTGAATCAGTGAAAGAAAATATAGGTTGTTTTCTGGAAAATACTATCTATAAATTTTTTTAACTCTTCACCTTTTACTTTGAATTTTGAGGATACTTACCAAGGAAGGAATAACCACATCTGATTGTGGCACTAATCATTTTCAAAGATAAAGTATTCTAATAAGCAATGGTGACCTATACTTAATAATGTGTTCTGTATTCTGTAAGAATATAAATATAAGCCTCAGTATATTAAAAATGGGGTAAATATATTCTAATAAATGGCATTGAACTGGTTGTTTGTTGTTATTTGTAAAAATGAACAATTGGCTGCTGTAGCCCAGTAGTACAAGCAGTCATAACGCAGTATGGACATGTTGCATCGAGGTATTTGTGTGAGAGATTTCGATAGTGTGAATGTGTCTGTTAGTCTTTTATTATTGTAGAAGGACGTTGCAGTGTCGTGCAGAACATCAGGTTACACATTTTTTAACCAAAGTAGACTAATTGTGGGCATTGTAGTGGTTTAAGCGGGTCGCTTTTAAAATTGTGTTGATTAAACTTAAGTTTAAGTTTCTTGCACTGACAAGGGTCTGAAGTACATTAATAGTTCAGAAGAGGTTAAATTCAGTAATGCACATTTAAATTGAAAAGTAAGTTTAGAAGGGACATTTGGGTAGAAATCCTTCTTGGTTGTTGAAATCTAACTTGCTGCATAGAGTACTTTGAGTAAATTTCTAATTTGTGGAATTCGGGAAAAACAAGCTAGTCAACAGTTTGGCAGCTGGGGGGTGTTGGGAGGGTTTGTTTGGTTCTGTTTTTCTGGCGTGGGGGGGGGGGGTGTGTGCATGTATATAGTTTCTGGATAGTCTGTTGGTCATGGGAATTGTTACAAGCACCTACATGTCCATTCATTGATAGCATAGGTCAATCAAAATTGAGAACAGCTTTAGAGGAATAGCTTTGGTTATTCATCTCTAAATGATAAATATTTATTTTAAATGTAGACCTTGAACAGTATTGTAGTAGTCTATACTTTCACTGAAAGTACCTCTGAGGAAACAGGAAATTTTTTGTAACATTTAAAAAAAAATCTTTAAAAAGTATTTATTTAAAATCACGTTGTAATCGTATTACCTTTTTTTGCATGCCATTATAGAAAAACTGTACTATTTCATAAAGTGTTTCATCTGTGAGCAACTGAGTTTTTACCAGTATTTTACTTAAGTGCAAATTTGTTAATGTGAGAGGAGAAGTAATATTCCTATCAATAAATGCTAGCATTTTAAGTAGTGAATAGATTCGATGTATTTTAACAAAAGTTAAGACAAATTTAGGTTTTCATGAAGAGTTAAATACATAAACTGGAATTAGTTCATTTAATATAATGAGTTGTATTGGTAGGGCAGGGTATTGGTTTCATATGGCTGTAAAAGGCAGCTTGGAGAAGAGAGAGGATGTCAGCTTGGAGTTCATATTTGTTCAGTAACAGTTTCTTGAAAATTAGGGACAACATTTATTCTCCTTTACTTCTCAATAATTATTCTCGCTTATTACAAAATACCCATCATGTGTTCTCTCCAGTGTGAAATAATCTCTTTCCCAAAATTTATTTTAAATTTTTTTCTTAATTTTCTTAACCTTTTGTTAAATATTTACCACTGTTGTCTCCTGGGAAGATAATCTATAATCTCCATCACATGCTGTAAGATTAAGTATTATTTCAATATTTTCTGTAGGAGCACCTGTCATTAAAGAAGTACATTGTGGATATTGTGATTGAGAGTTCTGTTCCTGTGGAACCATTAAAAGATGGAGAGGAGAAACAAAAAACTAAAAAGAAAGCCAAAAAGCTAAAGGCACGGATGAACTCCAGGTAGTACAAATTTCTTCTTAATTATTTTCTTTAAGTTTTGTTCTAAACTTTACCTTTTGTCCTTTAATATGAGTGCAGTGGAAGGCTGAAAAAAAAATTTAAATTATTTGCTTTGGGAGTGTCTTGAAAATAATACTGATGAGCCTAATTTATGGCCACTTTCTCTGATTGAGAAAGAAAACTGAGTATCGATCTGGAGCCCTTGGTTTCACCTGTTAAGAGCTTTTCTCATAATTGGATGCCAGTGCCCTGCCAAAACTGTAGCCTCTTCTAGCATACAATAGCATGTTTAAATTTGTGTAAACCATGCCTATTTTTCTTTCTAGCTATTGATTTTTAAATGAAGTATCAAAGAAAATCAATAGTAATCAACAAATAGAAGTCAGCCTGCTGTAGTGTCAAATCCCATGACTAAATTTAATCATTTTTTGTTGCCTGTCACAACAAAAAGAAAGTTAAAAATATCTTTAAATGGAAAGTGAGTTGTCAGACCTGCAATTTGTTATTAGTCTAAAAAGTGACATCTGCAAATCAGCGTGATATGCAGGACATCATTATATCATGAACTGGCAGTGTCAGTCTTTATAGCTGAATAGTCCCCAGCTAAGGTTAATACTTAACTGAAGATTGTAACATGTATTTGCATTTATCTCTAAAAATACTTCTCGGAAGGTTACGTATTTTCTCTGCCTTGTTTTTAAGCAAGAAGTTTTACAAATTATGGGAAAACACCTGAATGGATTTTTAGAGCCACAGTAAAAATGAGATGTTGTATTAACTCATTAGTGCTAATAATGGCACATTAGTCTTCAAAAACACAATACTTTTACAATGTATTACTGTTTCTGATTGTTGTCTTCTTTGGATGAGCAAATGCATTATGTGAATACCACATTGGAACACACTGTTGAAACTGGATAATGTATTCTTCCAGGTTTCTGATTGCTCAAGGTGCAATTATTCATGCTACCTGTTGATCTAATGCAGTTATTGGGTCCAATTTTAATTCTTTCTCAAGAGCTGCTTCTGTTGAATTTAGTCAAAGATTTGTCAGACCTAGGAATACAAGCTCTAATAATAATTTGTTATTGGCACTGATAGTTGAAAAACTTTTTCAGAACATTTCAAATTCTTACATGTCAGACTGCTGGGTGAGTCAGCATATTCATCATCAAAAATTATAATTAAAACAGTAATAAAGGGGCACCATTTTACAAAAGTGATATACTGTTGAAAAATACAGTGAAAGTTTCAAAATCTAAGAGGAGTTATATTCGCAGACATGAAATTAATGTTCATTACGTTTGTTTTTGGTTCTAAAGGGTGACTAAACTTTTCAATGGGATACTGTCCTTGAAGATAACTGAGAGTTAAATTGAAGATTTCACCATGAGTTGTCTAATGTTAACACAAAAGACTTATAAAAATGTCCAGTAGCAATATGAAGTAAAGATTGTTCCATGGAATTTCAAACAAAAAATTGATGAGGAAGAAAAAAATCCATTTGGGAAATTAATTTTAGCCATGCAAGTCTTGCCAGTCTTCTACAGTTACTGTAATTGACACTTGAGTAATAGTAATAGGCATAGTAATGACGAATACTGCCTGGATGTTCCTGCATGTAAGCTTATTACTGGTGAGGTGAGGAGGTTTTCCATGTTCAGAAAATGGAAGAGGATTATCTTAAGTTATGTGGCTAAAGCAATTAAAGCAATAACCTCTGAATTACAAAATGAAATACTAAATTTAATAATTTAGGTAATGTCTAGTTTCCGCCCAACAATCTGGACAGTACTACCACCAGATGGCTGGGAGTTTACTGCTCAAAATAACTACAAATTTAGGGGGAATATATAGTTAAAGTACTTAATAGTTAATTTATTGAGGATCGTTTGAAGGTGAAGAGTATTTGATGTCAATAATTCACATAGTTTCACAGGTGTTAGATTATCTACAAACCATGTTTTAGTACATATTTGCAACTATTCCTTTTCTCTAGAAAAAGAAATAGTTATAACAAACCTCCTTATACCTCAAAACTTGAAATTATACATTCATTTCAGTTTCTAGGAAGCTGTGATATTTTAAACTTGGAAAAAAAAAAGTAACTGCATCCAAATAGATTCCCGTTGCTCTCCTGAGTTTATAGATCTTAAATCACTATTACAATACCAAAGCAATGAAGGGCAAAGGTGAATGAGGGGACAAATTGTGATCAACAGGTTATCAGATATGTTGAGAAGTTTTGTTGGTCTTATTAATTATAACCCTAAGCCATTAAACTGGTGCTATAGTAACAACTGATACCTAGCTAAGTAAATTATCTCAGGTTAACACGTACGTGCTGCTAGCAGAAGAATACTTCGGTACCTGCATGGCAAAAGAAAGCCTGATGAAAGGTAACCTCAAGAAATAGAGGTGTAGTTACAAGCTAGGAAGTATATACAGTTGAGATGCGTTTTGCAATGTATTTAAAGCACTCCAGTCATGTTCATTTAGTAACAGATATTTTAGGTGATTACTCATGTTTGACTGACTTGTCTGTACAAAACTCAAAGCTGAAATGTGTTGTTTCTGGCTAAGAGGCAGGAAAGATGGCAAAAGGTTAATAAAGGAATCTCACCTTCATGTTTAACACTAAATTCAGTTGTGATTAATAGCTTTATTAATGATCCACAAATCAGAGTTAGCGGTAATGTAACAGTATTTGCATGTAGCGTAAGTTGTATACGTTAAGCAAGCCAAGGGAAAACTTGAGTAGCTTTGGAAAACTTGATCCACTTGGGTGAACAGAAGATATAAAGAAAAGTTTATTATATGTATCTGAGAGAAATAAAAGGAATTAAATCTTTACTAAATACTTTTTTTTGCAGTGCAGCAATGAAACACATTTCCCATTGGAAGCCATTGTCAAAATCTTAGATTTGAAAAGAGTAATTGGACATTTGTAACGTTGGCAAGAATGTGAATGGATAGCAGTTAATATTTAGAATACCTTGAAAATTAATAGCAAACACTGTTTTTATGGGTGGAAGTTGCCCTGAGGCAGATTCTTTTTATCTACTTTTCTGTCCTGAAGGGGCTTTTGGCACTTTCCTCTGGGGCTTATTATGGGTGTGCTTGGTAGAGACAGATAGATCACATATCTAATCACACATTTAGTCCCAGGTGTCAGTTAAGTTTCCTTCAGGTGTGTGTAGAGGTTTTTTTGAAGAATTTTCCAAGCCATGAATGGTGATGTCCCTTGTTCATCTGAGAACACAACCTCAAGAGGCTTGAACAGCGGATCTCCCTGAAGTCCCTAGAGATCCATGTTGCATCTGTGAAATCTTCATTTCAGAATAATAATTGAAAGAGCAATTTTAATGGATCAAGTTTTTAAGGGCTAAATGCTTTTACTGCCTGCTGGATGCTTCTTCATCACAGGGTGCTCTCTCTGAGAATTTAATTTTTCTGCATCACTGTAGTGTCTGGATTAGTTTTACTTTGTGCATGTATGTTGATAAAAAAGGTTACAGGATTACTACTGTGAATCCTGTTTTGGTTGGTGAGTTGGTCATGATTTTCACCTGTTGGCACAGGCTGGCTGGAGTCAAAACAAGCAATGGAAAAAAGTTGTCTCCCTCTTCCTACTTTTTGGCATATGGCCAGCATAAATAATACTTTTAAGGGACTAAAGAGGTTTGTGTTTCTGTTTCCAGCAGTGAAACAGTCATTCATGGAGGTATTTACTTCTATGCTGTATGCCTAGCAAGGTTCATTATGTTGCAATACAGCCATTAGTTACACAAAAAATACTCCTGTACCTGAAAATATAAAAATTATTTATATGTTAATTATAATCTCTGTGATGTAGTGATCTTCTGATCTGTATTACATGTCTAAATTACTAATATTTTCATTAAATGAATGTCATAATTTTATAATAAGCAGTAGGTTACTGTAGTTGTTGTATATACAACTTGTACCATTTTCTACCATTTGGAAAGTCAACTTAAATACACCATTTGTGTACTGATGTTATTCTAAAGTAGTAATATTAATCATAAATTGTTAATGGCCAATAGTTAAGCATCATGTCGTGGTTTAACCCCAGCTGGCAACTAAGCCCCATACAGCTGCTTGCTCATTCCCCCCCAGTGGGAAGTGGGGGGAGAATCGGAAGGGTAAAATGAGAAAACTCATGGGTTGAGATAAAGACAGTTTAATAGGTAAAGCAAAAGCCACACTCACAAACAAAGCAAAACAAGGAATTCATTCGCTACTTCCCATTGGCAGGCATGTGTTCAGCCGTCTCCAAGAAAGCAGGGCTCCATCACGTGTAATGGTTACTTGGGAAGATAAAGGCCATAACTCCGAATGTCCCCCCCCTTCCTCCTTCCTCCAGCTTTATATGCTGAGCATGATGTCATATGGTATGGAATATTCCTTTGGTCAGTTGGGGCCAGCTGTCCCAGCTGTGTCCCCTCCCAGCTTATGCCTACTCACTGGTGGGGCGGTGTGAGAAGCAGAAAAGGCCTTGACTCTGTGTAAGCACCACTCAGCAATAAATAAAACATCCCTGAATTATCAACACTGTTTCCAGCATATATACAAAACATAGTCCCATACCAGCTACTATGAAGAGAATTAACTCTATCCCAGCCAAAACCAGCACACATCAGTATGGATTATGACAGGGCAGAATTGATGGAAATGCTGTGTGTTACTATGAAATAGAAAAAACCCAAAGGTTAGAATTATCTCGCTGGTATTACATACTGTACACTTAAGACAATAGTCAATAATAATGAATATTTTCTCCTCCAGGGCAAAGGAATATGAGAGTTTGATGGAAGCAAAAAATGCTGTCTCTGATTCCCCATTTAAAGCCAAGTAAGCATTTAACTTTATATATTTTAGACATACACTTTCCCCCCCGCCCCTGTCTGTGGCAGAATTGCTTCTGAAACTTCCAGTGGAACAGGTGTGGTAAGATTCCCACTCAATATGGGGCATATTGCCATCTTGAATTACAGATGGGTTTCTAATACAAAAGATCGGGCCTTACAAATGCAATTTTTTGGAAGGCACTGTATATCTTAAGCCATGTAAGATGAAATAGCAAAGAGAACACATGCTCATCCTTTTCTTACCTGGAAGCAAGAAGGTTCCTGCTTTTTACTTCTAAGACTGGTGGTGAAAAATCAGCATTGGAATTCTGGGACTGAAAATGTTATGTTTGGCTTCCATTTGGTCAGGAACAAAGGTTCCTGTAGAGAAAGCACAGATATTTTAATGCACAGATGTCTTAATCTGGCATTGAGCTTTCTAAAGAATAGACCTTTTTATTTTCTAGGATAAGGCACACATGAAAACAGTTGGATGGTACAATTAAAACAAGACCTATTTTCACTGACAAATTCCTCATCCTTAGTTTGAAACTGAAAATTGCTCAGCTTTTGCTTTCAGATTCCATTGAAACTGGTTGGCAAAAGGTGCAGAATATTTGGATTTCCAAAACGCTTTTGATGAGATCTGTCACCAAAGATTTTAAAAGAAACTATATAGCTGTAGCATAAGTGGAAATAAGTTAAAAAATTGAAAAGAAGTGGAGTATATGATCAGTCCTTGCAGAACAGGGAGGTTACCAGTGGAGTTCTGCAGTCCTATGATGTTCAACATATTCACAAGTGACTTGGAAAAAGAGAGCAAGCACTGAGGTAACACAGTTTGATGATGATAATGATGATGCAAAGATATTCAGGATAGTAGGGACAAGAGCTGATACCGAATGATAATTTTGAAGAGAGTGAGTGACTCAGCAGTAAAATGGCAGGCAGGTGAAATTCAGTGTATATCAAGTGCTACAAAATGGAGGGGGAAGGCAGAACTCAATTATATCTTCACATACAAAGCGTGGGCTTTGAACTTACAGAAGTGGTAGGTGGTTCCAAGAAAATACCAGCTCAGTACTCTTAGCAGTTAAAGGAAATCCTTTGTTAAAATTATTTAGAAAGGAACAAAAACAGAACAAAGAATGTCATTATGTACAAATGCCTGGATCATCTACGTCTTTTGAATACTATGTGCAGTTCTGGTTCTTCATCTCAGAAACTATATGCTAGAATTGTTAAAGGTTCAGAGAAGGCAGGAAAGGAAATCAGGAATAATTTCTGGTATACCTTCTGTATTAGGGATTAAGTAAACTAGTACTACTCATTCTGGAGAAAAATGTGGTAATAGGAGGAATTTTTAATGGGGATATGTTACAGAGATCTGTAAGGTCATAAATGGCATGGAAAAAATGGATGTTGATTGTTTGCTGTTCTTCCTGGTACCAGAATGAGGGAGCATAGAATGAAGATGGAGCCAGCTTCAAAAGAAACCAAAGACAATGGTTGTAGTGTGCAATTCAATGTATGGCACTCATTGGCAAAACCCACACAGATGCTAACAGTTTACCTGCATTACTGCAGTTCTAGCAAACTACATCCAGCCCAAGAAACTCCTAAGCTGAAAATGAGGAAAGAAACAGATTAGTGAAGAGGATTATGCATGCTTGCCCTGTTCTTAATTTTCCTGAGACATCCATTTACAGTTTGCTGTTAAACAGGATAGTGGGCAGATGGTATGCCTTTCTTAGAGTTGTGCTCATGAAGTCTGTAGCAGGTTAGTCAAGAGGCTGTGGTGTCTCAACAGTTGGATTCAAAAACCTTCATCCTAAAATTACGATGACTTTCCAGATTGGGGATATTTGACTTCAGACTGAGGTAATAACCTGTACCAGATCCTGTATGTATTGTGGTTGCTTCCATCACTCATAAATTGCTGTTACACTTGAAGGTAGCATTTTTTAGAAGTTACTGTTGGTTAAGATGTTCAGATCCTTGCTGTTAGGCTTCCTTGGTTGTATATACAACTAGCCTGTATGCAGTATCTTTTACATAGTCTTTTCAATAGTTTGAAAACCTGCTGCTGAATCGTGGTGTGTATTTTAAAATTATAAAAATCCATCGCTGAGGTTTGACATAAGGAAATGAAACATCTCCACCAGATGGCACACCTGCATAAACTCATTGGGGAAGAAGGTTCTGTTGGCTTCATTTCTTAATAATCAGCACTTCAATTTTCAAGATTAATTTCATGGCAGATCAAGACTTCCAGATTTGTAGCTTCTGTGCTTTGCTTTTCTTTGCTATCAGAAAATAAAAAATCAGGGTCTCATTGTCAGAACATAGAAATGCATGTGTTCGAGTGACTGAAAATACTGATAAACTATAGTCCTTCCACTTTAGTTTCTTTCTGACTTCTGATTATCAGTGATGTACTTTGGTCAGTTGCATCTCAACTGCAGTGCAACAGAAACTCAGATTTTTTTTTTTTTTTTATAATCTCTTGACTGATCCTGAATTTACAGTTTCCATTTCTCTCTACTTACTGAAATGCTAGTGTGCTTTCAGGCAGAATTTTCTGTTCCAACTGCTTTCATATTTTCCTCCTTTATTGCCTCTGTTAGGGCTGTGCCCTTTTAGATGTGAACTAGTGTGATGGCCACTGTGTAGCTCACTTTCATCGCAGATCTGCTGGGAGTTTTCTTTTGCAGTCTTCATGTAGAAACCTAGTGATCTGGCAGATGCTTACATCTAAATTTTTAAAACTGTTTCAGGCATCATAGGTATTGTCATTTCCAAAATTACACAATTTTTACCTACCATGAGGGTTCAAATGTTTGCGAGCTTCTTTGAAATCAAGGGGGTAACAATGGGAGCTCAAGTCTGAACTGACTTTTTAAGGAGAAGACTGTCTGTGAGTCAACCTGAAGCCCATTTATTTCTATTAAAATTTGTTTACTTTACACAATACATAATACAAAATGGAAGAAGGATAGGGAAGGGTAGTTTTATCCCTTTCTGCAAGGGAAGTGATGAGAGGGCAAGAAATTTCATGAGGCGAGAGTTTTAGCCCAGACCATATCTGTTTACATAGAGAAATATACTCTTAATATAGGAAAAATTAATAGGAAAACACCTTTTTTAACAGAACTAAGTATAGGATCCTACTTAATCAAGAACAGTAGGAAGAAGAATCGGCTGAAAGAAACAAACAGTAGTAGATCTCCAGTGAAACATTATTATATTAACAAGCTATGAAAATAGTTAGACTATTGCCTTTTTAGCCAGAACACAGTGTACTGTACTATGAGCTAATATTAACTGCTACTGTACCTGGCTGAGGGAGAGCAAACTCTTGCCAATACTAGGAGTCTTAACAGCTTTCAGGAGATTTGTTGAGAAAAGTCATATCACAGAATGAAGGGGGTAAAAACTGCGAGTGCTAAATGTGTTCTTTGTGTCAAAACAAATGCCAGTACTTTTTGTTTATCTCAGAGGAAGGTTTGATGTATTCAAATTGGAGTGGAAGTATACTAATGAACAGAAAATACTTTTTAACTTAGTGGGCTGTGGAATTTAAAAATGAAAAAGTTTTCTTTTTAAATTCCATTTAAAATGTGACACAATTGGTAGGTGTGTTTATTTGCTTAACCGAACCAAATGTGTTTTAGAATGAAATGATTAAATATAACTTTCTTTTATGCTTCCTTGCTTATACCACATTTCTGTACTCACTTCTCGCCCCCCAAATTGATTGTGTCTTTGCAAACAACTAAAACCATTTATGGAATGCAATTTCTTATCTGATTTTAGTTCTTAGTCATGTTGTCAGTTGTTGCAGAAGAAAGACAGAACCCAGAATTAGTCTTTGGCAGGTAAAAAGCCTTTTTAGATCACCTTTAAGATTAAGCCACCTTAATATTATGAGACCAGTGATTTCCTGCTGCAGCTGATAGACTTTTTCAGTAGTTCTTATTAGTTTAAGGTTTGCAGATTTATAAAACTTTCTACACTAAGGAAGCACCAATCCAAGTGCTTTTGAAGCTTCACATTGGTAACACACTAATATCAATAAGCAGACAGAGTTTATCCTGCTTTGATAGACATGGTATGTATACCTTTTTCAGTTTGAGTACTGAATCTGATTCCTTAGTGAGATTGTAAACACTGGTAAGTAGTTCTTTTTTAGAAACAAGCGTTTTAGAAGATGTCTGGAACAGAGGTTTTTTTTTTCTTTTTAGGCTCTATTAAAAAAGTTGTGTCCCTTAATGAGGGGCGGAGGGGATAATTCCAAATACTGCCTTATTTAGTAGGTATTTTGCTCTCTGAACTATTTGATGTGGCAAGAGGGACTTTCAAGGAAAAGGACTATGGATATTCTCATCTGGGAGCACCCAGTCAGTTGCTCCTGACCTCTCTCTCTACTGTGCATTAACTGGTTGGTCACTGGTGGCACTTAAGTAATTTTATAAATGCTGATGGACTCTCGATGGATTTGTAGTATTAATTCATATTCTCTGGGAACTGATCTGAATGTAATTATTTAGTGTCTAGTCTGTTAAGTTAGCCTGTCAAAAGATGTGTTGGTGATGGCTCTTTCTGTTTGCAGCATTCTCAGGTGTCCATCAGAGCACATTGGTAAAAGGGAAGGAAAATGTTTTTACAATGTTAGTGTGTTATTTACATCTGTTTAGTATCTTCTAATCCAAAGGCTGTATATTTCAGTGTTGAGGCAATCTGCAGGTAGTACAGTGTAATTGTCATCCTTTAATACAAGCAGGGAAACTAAGGTAATAAAAGATTGTCACATGCCTAAAGGGAGTTAGCAGGATTGCAGGGAAAAAAATTTAACCCCCTAATCTAATACTTTAGCCAGTCTTTCCTCATGCCAGAAGGAATTGGGTTTTTTAACTTTTTTTTTTTACTTACCCTTTTTTTTAAACTATGTAAAGGGACACTTCAAATAGTATGGAAATGGGAACCACTATTATCCTGAAAAAGGACTGCAGCACAAAAAGAGGAGAGTTAGGAAATGAAAAATTATTTCCTGTAAGAGTCTGCTGGAGAAAAAATGGGAACATAGTGTGAAGTTTGTTCTTGCAGAGGCCCAAAGCTAAATGCCTTTAACAATACAGTTGTTTCTTATTTTCATTATGGTATATCAGTGCATTCACAAGATAAACTTACCTTGTAGGTTTTCTTCGTGTAATAGGCTAGGGTCCAGTTAGGACAGTTATAAGATACTATACCAAAGTACTGATTACTGGTAAAAAAAATCAGATAATCTCTGAAGCTGGAAGTATTTGTGCAAAATTTAGTTTCCAAACAGCTGTGTGAACTATAGAAGAGCCAAAGTGTAAATAAAATAAAATTCAGTTAAACTTTAAAAAAAGATAAATACCTGCTTTATGATTGGATGGATGGTAGATTTCATCTTCAGAGAATTGTTAGAGCATTTATAGGAATTCAAATAAATAAATTCAGAGAATGATCTTCATAGGAATTTTTCATCGTTCTTCACATAGCTTCCATTTCAAAAACTAAAGAAGGTGTGTGAAACTGTCTAGCAGTATTTGGGACTATGTCAAGATGTAGAATGGTGTTTTCCATTGGGTACCTAGAGTGATCGGAGTGTGCCACATGTGCCACCGTGTATAATAATTTTACTGCAGGGGGTCAAACCGCAGGCGGTACAGAATAGTGCAGGGGCTGTACGTTGCTTTAAGAGGATACAGCATAATTCCATTTTGGGCTGGGCAGGAGCTGTCACAGACTTTCTCAGTTCTCTCCAGGCACAGGCTGCATTGGGAAGAATTGGGGCTGTGTGTCCAGCTGGCATCTGGCCGCCCTCGGTGGGAATGTATGGGAGGAGTAACCACTCCTTCCATACAGGAACTGCACAGAATCCAGTGCTCTGCCGAGTCGTGCTAATCCTTCCTTGCGTACATTCAGTGTACAGCCAAGAAATGATGGATTTAAATGGGGAAGTGCTGAAACACATTGATGTTGCTATTTCAAGGCTTTTTTTCTAGAGATGAAAGGTGGCCTATAAACATTAACCGAGATCTTTTTCCTTTAACTTACCAAATATATTAAATGTGCTAAAAATATTTAGCCCACACTAAAAAGAAACCCTTAATTCATACAATACTTTTAATTTTGTTTATATATTTGCTATATAAACCTTTAATATCAATATCCCTCACTTTCCCATTTGCAGTGCAAAAAGATCAGATAAAGTATTTGTATTTGCTGAAAATACTATTTATTAAAGTTTACATTATGGTAACATTCCAAGACCAATCAGTGCCTTATGTTCTTTCTGATATTTCTTCTGCATTCTGAATTATCTGTTTGTGGGCAATACTAAAATCTTAATTAGTGAGATGTAAATAACTTTAGGTAAAAAGACATTAACTTTAACTTTCCCTTTTATTTAGCCCAGTAAATTTTCAGTTATTTATCATTCCCTGTACAGAATAGGAAGCATTGGAGGAATGCAAATTGGGGGACAGAAGGAAGATTAAATAATTGTCTTGAAATTTTTTGATTTGGACTCAACTGTATTTCCACGTAGTCACTGGATCAGGTGATGATACCATGCTCTATTAATCTACAGTGCATATAAAGAGTGCACAAGGAGTACAATATGTACAAAGAGGTCTCCCTTTCCAAATCTATTCATAGCAATGATAAATTGTATATCCAAGCACAAGTCATCTTGCATAGATTTCTAGTCCTTTGAAACAGTCCTAAAATTATTCTTATTTCTCTGATCCTGCCAAGAAGTCAGTATAAAGGATATTAAATTAAAATAATTTTTCTGAGGTTGACTTGGTGGGAGGAGGGTTTATTTCCTTTCTCTTACCCATGTGATCACATAGCATATGTTACCTGTTTTTGGCAGAAGACCAACATACAGTAGGATATGAGGATGTAAGAGGTAATTCTTTAATGTGGCAGAACCAAAAATTTATTCTTCATGTTTCTTACTGTATGATGCTGAACATACACTTAGAAGGTTGGAATTTTGCTAAAACTGTCCAGAAGGACTTTTAGAAGAAATGGAAAGTTGGAAGACTTTCCTTGAGATTTAATGGGTTGTACAGCTTTTTTTTTTTTTTTTTTTTTTTTACTGACAGAAACTCAGTGTGATGTTTAACTTACATAGCATCTTGGTAGACTGAAGAGAAAGAAAGGGAATTTGTCAACAGAAATAACAATGTAATATGATTATTTTCTATTTGAGTCCTTGTGAGTAGTGTTTTGATAAACCTTACACATTTTGTATGCTGATGCCTGATGTAGATTAGGAAAGTCCCTTTCTTTAGCTTCTGTGGTTAATCCTGGTTGAATTCCATTCCTCTGATGTTAAATGAAGCAAATGGAAACCCGTCTTCCTCTCTTCTGTCATGAAGTTACAATATAGTGTGGTGGTTTTCTTCAGTGCTTTATATATGCTTTAATCATGGAATTTGGGTAGATGTTTCAGAGGGAGAAAATGCTCTATTTTATTTTTGCTTAAAGTGCTAGGATATTGCCAAGTCAATAGCCATTCTAAATCACATTCTATGAGAATACCTGAAATACTCTGCTTTTAGATCATCTTTCTGGACTGCAGCAATTCAACTTTTTACTGGTGCTGCAATCCACTCCTTATGCTCAGCAGTTAGTGGTCATCTGATTTACTGTCCAATTTCTGCAGTTATTTATGTTTTGGCTTTTAATTTTTTTTCCCATTTTAGCTCGTGGCTTACTGAGTTAGACAGAGGTTTCCTCCAACCTCATTTTCCACAGAGGAAATAGCAGTGCAGAAAATCTCATCAGGACATAATCTCCCTTTATTTTTCTTGTCATAGAAAAATCTTGACTGAATATTAGTGTATTCAGCTGACCAGATGATAAGAAGTCCAAGACTCAAAATTCTGCAGGTTGTTTTTATTTGTACTTCAAAAAAATATGTGTATTTTCAGAGTCTCTTGAAAGTTTTTAACAAAGCTCTTAATTTTTTTCAAAGAAAAGTTACAGAATACCTGTTTCCTGTTGATTAAGTGGAAACTCTCTATTCTTGCCCCAAATAAATGTTCTGATTTTTTTATTTTTTTTTTTTTAATGCATGTGACTACTGTGGTACATTCCCCAGCCATTCCATTTCATTTCTCATCTCTTGGAGACTAGTTAATGTAATTTTCTCTTTGCCATTACTCTGTGGTCACTTTGTGAATGCTTTCTGGCCCTTTTACACTGATGATCTCCAATTTTGATACCCTTCCCCTCTCTTTTCCTTCCTGTAGAGCTACGTTTGTTACTAATCGCAACAGTATTTCTCCCATGCATCCTGCTCAATTACCAGCTTTGTCCCACTTCTGGTACAAATTGCTCAATAGATCAAACCAAAGGTTCACCAAAAGCTGAGCCTGTCATTAAGAGCAGCCAGTAGCAGACATTAAGGCAACGGCTGACAAATACCTAGCAAGTACTGAATGATACTTCCTCCCTACTTCGTCAATCTCCAGTTAAGGGACTCTGTTTAGCATTTGTGTCATCTGCCTTAATGCGTCTACAGATGTAGAAGTCTACATCTGAGCTAATTGCTGACTTCACATTCAAGGCAAAGAAGGATAAACCATGAGTGTGTTTTGACTGCTTTGTTTTAGACCTTAGGATGAGATGAATGGTGCCTTGGAACTGCATATTTCTCCTTGCTGCCTAGCAGGAGAGCACAGGTGAATGGCCCAGATGTAGATGTGTAAAATGGAAATGAATCCTAACCCATGTGTGTCTACATCTCTCCCAGCACCGCATTTTGGCTTCATTACTGACCCTCATTAATAAAATGCCCTTCCTGAGGTAGTCTGCAAAGTCACTACTTTTCACTTATTCAAATAACCCTAAAGAGCTATTTATTTTATGATGCCTATAAGAAATTAGACAAGTAGTCTGCTGTTCTATTTCCCTTACTCGTCTCAAGAGTGAACTACTTGGCTAAGTGGGCAGAAAGGATTGAATGTTGGAAGAAAAGTAGGATGAAACCATGTTGAAAATGAAGATTGCAAAAACTAGCAGGATAAATTGTGGAGGGAGAATAGGGAAATTGACAATATTTAACAACAGAAACAAACATGTAGCTAATAAAGAAGTACCTTTAGGGCTGTACTGTTCACACTATTTCTATGCCATTTCCCTGAAAAAGTAGATTGTGAAATGTCATAGACACTCTAAGCTGACTATATCTCCTTGCTGTATTGCATATTTTACACGCTGTTTGGTATAGATGATGATAATACTTTTACACAGATTTTCATGATCGCTTTATTGAAATTCAGTTAGCAGACTTTCATTACAAAGATGGAAGTTTACGTGATCAGGAGAGTTTTTGCTTTAACTGCTCTTTGTTTTCTGTTTAATGTTGAAGGTTACAGCGATTAGCAAAAGACCTTTTAAAGCACCTCCAAATGCAGGATAGCTGTTCGCTGGGGAACAACAAGGTTTCTGCTCTGGACAGGACTTTGGGAGAGATCTCTCGTATTCTGGAAAAAGAGGTATTGTGTCTGTTCCTATGTAACTTATGATTAACCTATAAACTGTGTTTCCCTCAAATGTCATTAGTTTGGATTTGGGAATGTTTCAAACGTGTCGATGAATACGTGACTTCTGTGTAACAAGCAGTGTCTGCTGTTACACTTCCCTGTGGTGGTTGCAGCAGTGGATGCTTTTATTTAGACATCGGGTTTTATATAGGCAGTTTTGCAGAAGTGCTGAAAACACGCTTGACTGATATTAGATCATCTGGATAATGACAAGCTGTACTTGCACTGTATTTTCCTTGGGATTGTTTTTAACCTGGGCCATTTCAGTCATCTAGTTTATAGTGCATACCCACAAACAACTTTTACAATAAGGGGCCAAAACAATTAGCAGAGAACAGGAAAGAACTGGAGCCAGCTTTGCTGTCACAGCCACCATATCGTGGTGTTATGGCTGAGTTTTGAAGGAGCACAAATCTGTTGCGTTTTCCTAGAGTACAACAAAGCCAGTGGGTCTTTGGTGGAGGATGAAGGTATAATGTGCATAAATACGGGATATTTCTATGTTTTTAATTTTTTCGAAGTGCTATGTTTGTAGAGCATGTTTTGGTTTATGGTAAATGTTGGATTTTTTTAATTTATAGCATAGCATTTGCATCTTTTTTACTGTTGCATCATATCCAGTCTGCTGCCACAGTGTTTTGTGTCTTGTAATGCATTATTTTTGCTCTATTAGGACCACGGTGTTTGAGTTTTCAACTGGAACACTGTGTTCTGTTCTCTCTAACCATTAGAAAATACTTGTCTTTCATATCAAGAAATCATGAAAATTAGTTCTGAGAGAAATCAAGTTAATGAAATCTGAGGAGGGTTGCATAATTGTGGTTCAGAGTTGGTGTCTGTGAAGATGAGAGCTCTGCTTGATGCTTTTCACGGCTTAGTCAATGTGGAACACAATTGCTGAGAGCGTATGTTTTTGAATACCAAAAGCTGCCTGGGATGCATAGGGTTCTGATGTGTATTCTCATAGTTACTTTGAGCTGCTGACCAAGTTTAATAGTGTTTTTGAAAGAGTTGTGACATTTTCAAATTTTGCAGTGTTTGCATTAATTATTGAAAAAATAATTTGCTATTTATTTCAAAATACAGAAATCAAGTTGTTGCATGAAGACTATAAAAAGATGTATCTATTTTGAAATTTATCTAAATAATTATTGGAAACTGGTTTTGGAAAGTGGTGGTGTATCCATCCTCTCATGTTTTCTGAGATTTTTTTTTTTTTTTTTTACATGAGACGTGAATTGCAGCTAAATGTTAATCATTAATTGTTCGCAACATTTTCTGCTTGTTGAGTCTGCAGGGGGAAATGAAAAGATACATTTGATAGTATTAATAGGCATGCATTATTTTGTTGTTGATTTGGGGTTTTACCCCCAAAACATTACCACTGGAGAAGTATTACTATATCCAAGTGTCCTAATCAATAAGGTCAAGAAAGATTGATTTCAATAGCTGTCACTGTGTTTATGGCACAGATCATACGTAGTCATTTATAGAAGTGGATAGTAATTCTCTTGTTAACTTGCGAGTCAAGAAATCAGCAGACACATCTTGCATGTCAATGGGCGGTGAAAAGAACCTTGATGGTGTCAGTCATCGACTGAGAGGAGGAGACTGACACTGTTAATTGAATTTCCCTGGAGAGCATAAAAATATACCATGATGTGGGGGGAGGAATGAGGGAGTGGGAACCACACAAGCTGTCAGTGTGTGTGAGCTGATAACATTGGTTTACCCTTGCTAATGGCCTGGGTTGAATAAAGAATTGCCCTGAGGGAGGACAGAGTTCACTACAATAGATCCTTGCCACTTACTAGAAATTCTTCAGGCTCAGTAGTAGTCATGCAAAAGTATTACAAAATAAAATTATAAAATAAAAACCTCATGATCCAAAAAAACCTCTTTTCAGTCATACTGTGAAACATTGGATTTTTCTTTTGTTAATAGTTTACACTGAATGAAAAATGTACTTATACAGTCTCACCAGGGAAATAAAGATTTGTTTTGCAAACAATGAAATAAAATGCGGAGCTGCTGTTGATAACAGTAAATAAGAAAAATAAATACAATTAAATTTCTCAACAGAAGGGTTGTTCAGCTCATCAGAAACTCCATGACTGTACTAAAACAGCATTAAAGAGCAGGATTGTATTATTTATGCAAACTGGAATCACAAAAAAAGCCACGTATGAAAGATTGGCAGCCCTGTCTCACTGGCTTTTGCCTTCAGGTAGAATGGAATCAGACTAACAATTCCTTTTTGGACTTAGTCTTCATCTGTTATGTTTCATAGTGATGAATAAGGCTTTTTCTCACTTCTGAGCTGCTTTTATAATGTGAGAACATTCTAGGATGAGGCATGCCTGCATGATTATTGTAGTCATACTCTCTTTTGTTTTGCATGCCTTCCTGGTCTGCTGGCCATAACCAGATTCTGCACTTGGGGCCAAGTGATTTCACCAATACAGCAAGAAGAATTTGTTTAATGTAAACTAAAAGGTTTTTATATTGGCATATCCTCTAGCTACTCAAATTTGAGAAATCTGTCTCTCAGGCAAAGATACATCTTAACCACTGCATGTTTTGGAGTCCTGTCTGTTTATTGTAGCACATTACCTGCTTCTCATTAATACAGAATTCATAGGCTGCTGCCTGTTCCACATGCAACACAGCAAAATCTACAACTTTCACTTTGAATCCAGCGCATGATTTGAGTGCTAATAAATTAAACAGGAGTTGCTTTGCTTTTCTTCAAGTGGTTGTTAGATCTCCAGACAGTTCTTGATAGGTTAACATTGGCTTACTTGGATGAAGCTCTACAATCGCTAGAAGTATTGCACTCTATGCCAGAAAAGTATTTGTAAATAAGCAAGTTGAAGTGCGGGTTTTGAGGATCTGACAAGGAGTATGGCCATTAATGCTTACAGCCGGTGGTCCACATGTATTTTAATTAAATAAACATAAAAGGTGCTATAAAGTCATGAACCACAATGTCATTCCAGTTCTAAGTAGATTTGTACGCCTCAGGTCATGTGTCCTTGCTTCTGCTAGTAACGTCAAGCAGGAGGCACAAATCCAGATGGTGTTGTATACACCTGGTGTGCTGTCCCCAAGGTGTATCTACAACATGTACTGCTAGGGTGCTGGTTTGGGTGTGCTCTAGATTATTGGAAGGTAGTCCTTGGGTTTTGTGCATAGTCTGCCATCCTTTCTGGCAGAAATCCTGGAAGGAAGTTGTATTCACTTTCATCTCCACTTTGTTTTAAAGTATATTAAAAAAATAAACACACACAACAGCAAAATGCATGCAAACATTACCAAAAAGCCCTGGCCTGATGTTGACAGATTGTCATATGGGACTCTTCAAGCTCTTAGTAAGATCTGATAACACTCAGACGAAGATCTCCTGTGAATGGGCTTTTGATGCTAAAACTCGTGTCCCCTCTCAAAGAAAGCAGAGCTGATGTTTAAAACTGCAGGGCTAAAGCAGTTTTTCTGCCACAGTTCTTTTGATTTTATACATGTTCATTCTTTGATGGGCCTAATTTTACACATCCATTACCAAGGGCAGCAGTATGTTTCAGATGTGCAAGGAATCCTGGATTGACTGCTCAAGTTTGACTTGAGCACTTATACAGAAATGTCCTGTATAGGGAACACTTTCACAAACCAGTATATTTAAAGCTGTATATCCTGTTAGTGTGACTACAGATACAGTTTTAAGTTGCTTATGCTTATATCATGTATTTCCCTCAATGTATAGAGGTGAGGTTTACCGATTAAAAAAAACAAGACCGTTGTCTACTGCATATAGACTTCAGAGGTTATGCTGACTGAAGTACATGTATTTCTAAGGCTGTGAACCTGACCTGGGTCAGAGGTTACTGCCTCTCATATGGTCATCCCTAGACTTGCTGACAGAACATCACTTCCCTAAAGTTCTTCCTCAAATTTGTTTTTAGGGTTTTTTGGGGGGTCCAGGTTTTAAAAGTCCTACTTCTAAATGTTTAAAGTATTCTGGGTGATTTTTGCTAGGTCTGGGCTAGACAGAGATGACAGACACCGTTATTCTGAGCAATGTGACAGGATGCTACCTTCAATAAGGAGGACGGTGACACGCAGCTGAGGGCAGTAGCCTTTTCACCTGCCTCAGCTGCAGCTAAAACACTGCAGTTAAATCACTTCAGTTAAATTTGTACAAGACTTACACGTGACATCTAGACAAGCTCTTAATGTGTCTCCCATTCTTCTGACTGGGAGTATGACATAGAGGCTCAGTATGATCGTGAGGGAACCTCATGATTTTTGGAATCCAAATGCAGCAGGTAATCTACTTAACTGGCATTATTTTTATATGATGTTTCTTATCAGACCACTAGTTTGAAAAAGTTCTTCATCACAACACAACGTATAAGATTCCTTCAACTGAGTGATTTGACAGAAGATCTTACAGATGTGCTCCTGAGGAGAGGGCTGCAGCCACAGGGGAAGGATAGAGGTTTTATAAATGTGCCAGCCTAAGCAAATATTACAGCTGAAGCTCATGTGTCCATCACAAGGCACAAAGCACTAACAAACAAGAGTTCACTGGTTCTGATGTTCATAACACTTACTATGATTTTGTACAGTTTTGAAGATAGCTGTGTCCCTAATCTCCTTCAGGCTCTTTAGGTGCTGTAAAAATCTCAGTAAATAACAGTGAGTGCAAATTAAGTAGTTAAAGCGTGGAAGTAAAATGGAACCAGAAGAATAGAAGAGGAGACTTTTAATAAATTGGGCCATGACGCTTGTAGTTGCTTACCAGTTTACCTCATACAAATCTAAAAGTAGCTGCTTTTTATAAGGCTCAGTTTCAAGATACTTATTTTTATTACTAATTCAGAATAATATTCTTACTGTAAACAGATTTCAGGGGAAAAAATATTCTTCCTTAGAAAGGTGTCATTTTGTAACTGAAAAATGTGTGAATCCGAGCTATTAATTGATTGCAGTGTTTTAATACTTTTTTAAAAAAAGGATCTCAATGCTTATGACCTCTAAAATGTGCTCTCTTGGTGACCATTAATGGTTTGTTTTGTGTCAGGCAATGGTTTTGGTTTTGTGATTTTTAGATAGATTTTTCAGCCTCCTGCTTCAGCAGTTGTAATGTCAGCTATTTACATTTCAGTAAAGTGTTTGTTGTAGCTTTCAAATACATGGGGACTGTAGACAGACAGTGTTTATCCCATTGTAAAGACTGTCAGAAATGGTTGGCTTTAACACAGTCAGGCCTGGTATTTATGTTTTATTCTCTAAACTGTCAGGCCCATTGGGTGTGGTGACCATAGCCAGTGTGAAGATTAATAGGCCAGTTTTTGGAAGGCACACTGAATTGTATGGCTATCTATGCCTGATTTTTCTTTTTTTTTCTCCAATAACACAATTTCTGAATCATCAGAAATTGAAACAAGTTAAAAACTGCCCAAGATCTGAGGTATGTAACAAATGCCATGTAAAATGGAACACGTGTAAACTTTTGTCCTGTTCATGATAAATTTCTTCAAAAGTCTCTACAGAGATTTAAAATTGCCCTGTGTGTGTATATATCTGTGTGTGTATGTGTATATAAATATATATATGACATGTATATACAGACAAAATAGATTTTAGAATCAAATACCCTGCTATAAATACTCAGCATTCTTACTTATTTAAGTATATTTAAGAATACAGTGGGATTTGTGATTCACAAACTCTTACGCATTTGATTCTGGTGCTGCAAAAATTTTTGAAGCTGGCTTGAGCATCCAAGGTAGCTGCATATTTCTAGTGCAGCGAAGTAGTGTAGCCATGAAAAAGAGAGGATTGAAAGGCACTGAATTTAATGGCTGGGCTTTATTTTTCAGAAGGTCAGAATTCTGGACCAGCTGTCTTTAAGCTTTCCTTGTCTTGCTTTTGATTATATTTGAACTGGATATGGCGTTACTACTCTGCATAATTTTGTTGTTTTGAATGAGTATTAGACAAGATACTGTAATTTGATATCAAACTCTTGAAGAAAGTTTGAATTTGTAAGCTAAGCAAGAGTGACATAAGTAGGCAGTGTATTTTATGCTAGATGATGTCATGGAAAAGTCAGACTAGCTTTAAAGCACACTGGCCATAGCTTGAGGTTTGTGGCTTCTATTTCATAACTGAAGAAAACTGTCAAATGTTAATTAGAGGCAGCAAATTTTAAACCTAAATTTTGGCTAAAAGCAATCGATCCAAGTTTAACTTCTGTTAATCAGCTAGACTCCTTAGAGGTAAGGTTGATCAGTATCTCTGAAGAAAGCAGGAATGTTCACAGGCAGAGCAGTGATACAGTAATGTTTTAAAAATTAATAATTTTTGTGTTTCGAGCATTGAAAGGTCAGCTGAGAATAAGACGGTGGCAAAAATCTGTGGTCCTAAAAAAAACTGTGATGATTTTCACCACCCCCCACACAAAAAATATTTTAGTTTTTTTTTATGTAGGAAAAGGAAGAGATGGAGGAGAGGAAGACAACAACGGATAAGTTTGGGAGTTGTGAATCGAATTGCAGTAGCAAAGCATTTCTGTAGGCAAGCTACAGTCAGTAGTTAAAGTGTTAAGGATATCTACACTTCTAGAAGAAAAACCCAGCATAAAGTCTGATACATGAATTCATTGAGGGCTGGGGAAATCACAGGAGGTGTCAGTTTATCTGTCACCCTCTTACATGATGCTTTTTCTGGTTTAGTATGAAAAAGGGAGAAAATTACTGTTTTAGTGAATTTACCTAAGTCATGGACTAGTGGCTTTACCCAAATTAGAGCCACATTGTCTGTATTTTATGATCTTGTGCCCATGTGTGTATGCATGTATACAAATCTTATCTGTATATTATTTAACACACTCAACCAATTATTTTAAATAGCCTCACAAATAATTGATTTCTCAGTCTGAAGCTTTAAAAAGTTATTTAACATTTACATTTAAGCAATATTATAGTAATGAAAAGCTTGGTCAAGATGCCAAACTTTTATAGGCACTTTTGTGATTGACAGGTGTTTGTATTTTCAAAGGGTGATTTCTGTGATGCAGCCCACTTCTGTTTTCTTGTTTACTTAATATCTCCCATTTCTCCACTAGATGAAACTACTGGCAGAAACAATAGCATGTCCTTTTAATCCTTAGAAATAATAAATCTATTTAGAAGTCAAATTTTGGTTTTGGAAGAAAAACACTTATATAAGATTTAAATTTGGTTAATACTGATATGACTCCTGAGGCCAAAGGTATTACGTGCTAAACTAATTTGCATGTTAATTCTCAAAGTTCTGTGTTTAGTTATGGCTATTTTCAGAACAGGCTTTAAAATATTGTTGATTTTTGTATTGGACAAACTGGCCCCAGTTTTATTCAATTTGAATACTTCTACTGGAGTATGCCTTCGTCTTTCTGACATCAGGTTCAGCCAGTTCTGTGGCACTTCACGTGCCAATGTGTTTAGAAATTACACAGTTTTTTTTTCCTACTGAGCTTCGTACAGCAGTATGTCTCCTGGTTTTGGTGTGTTAGGATATATCCGATTTAAGTAGGTAATCGGTATCCTGTCAAGGATAATTAACATTACTTAAATGTGCAATCATACAGTGTCTTCTATAGGAAAAAATAGAAGTACACACATGCACAGTATTAATTTAAAAAAAAAAAAAAAAGGCACCACATGCCCGCAGTTAAATAGGCATATTTATGAGCGAGCCACTGTTGTTTGTGCTACTTACATTTTATGCTAATCTGCAGCGCAGATCGGGGTGGCTGCTCTCTAGTGCTTAAGCAGCAGTTCAGCTTGGCTGTGGTGGCAGGAGTGTCACGGGGCCAGCAGCAGGGCTGACCTCTGGCAGCAGCTGGCAAGGCAAATTCATGGCAAAGGCCCCCAAGCCCCACATCAGTCCTGCACCCTTTCCACCTTCACCCTTGCAATGGTGCAGTGGGTCCCTGCAGAGTCATTGGTACTGTCATGTTGTGACCTACTGCCTTTCTCTTATATATGTGATACGTGACTTTTGGCTCTTAGCCATGTGAAGATTTTGATATATATTGCGCTGGTTTACACCAAAAAGCCGCCTTCTATATTGGGCAGTGGGCATTTTGTGGCCAAAGTGTTTAAAAAATAAAATAAACTCTCACACACTATCTTAACTGTGCTTTCATCTTTATGTTTTTTGTTCTTTATGAGAGTAATTGCTACTCTTTATTTTTTATAGATAATCAGAAGTTACAACTTTAAGGTTCATTTTAGCTAGACATATGATGTATTTCTATACAAAGAATGGATTAATTTTTTTATCCACCCATTAATTTTTCAACTTTGGATACTCCTGCAGTAGCCAGTTCCAGAGCTACAGTGAAGTCACACGAAGCGAAGTCAGTAATTAAACGTAAAGCTGAATTATAATAGTGTAAAAACGATTGAAAGTAAAAATCCAAACTTTATGAAGTGTGTTGAATTGCAAAAGTTAAAAATAAGTCTGTTTTGCCAGCTAAAACTAGAATTCAGGCCCTTGGAACTCTGTATTTTACCACCAAAAATCTAATGAATTTGCTAACACAGAAGGTAACATAGGGAATTCTGTATTTATGCTTCCTTTGTTGGAAGTGTTAATCAAGTCTTACCTGTTCTTACAAAAGTACAGAACCTGAGTTCAGAGCATGAACTCAGGAACTGATAAAGCAGATATAATTGATGGAAAATATGAGGTGTAAGTAACCCTCCTCGAAATCAATTCACTTCAAACCCTTTAACTGGGAGATTAGGGATTTTTAATGTATACATGTTCAGCACTGAGCGCCAATAATGCACAGTGCCACTAAAACATGGTTTGAAGAAGGTTCAGCAGTGTTCAAAGCTGGAGTATGGGGTATTGTATCTACCACCTTAACTGCATATGGTCCAAGCTACTAGTAGTAGAAACATCACCTGATCTGATCAACTCTGGCAGTGGATTTGACACTAATAGCACACTGGCTGTGACTTCAAAGAGCAGGCTATGTGCAAACACAGGAGGAGCTCTTTGGACAGCATTTTCTACCCACACAGCCTTTCCCTGTCACTGCCAGGAAGAAGTCAATAGGTCAGGTGTGTGTTGTGTGTTGCAGGTTGGACAAGGCAGCTTTATATTATCAGTAATTCGTTTGCCCAGAGTTTCTGTCATCTGTGGATTAACCTTTTTCTCAAGCTGAACATGTAAATAGGAACTTCTTACTAGAGGTCAGCCACAGAATATTTAACTTGTTTGCTGGAAATGGTATTAAGAGGCAAGTTCAGTTCACAGAGAACCGCTGCAGTGAACTTATTCCAAGATTATTTAATGTGCACAATGGGTGTAGTTGAAAACCGCTGTGTTGATTTCTGGTTCTGTGGGATGCAATTAAATATTAATTTCCAATGCCCTTATGCTGTACTATTTGTGGCCTTTTGCTGCCAGATAAGGCTTTTTTTCCCTTCTACATCAGTTTAGAACTAATACATCATATCAGAATGGATATAATTGCTATATATACATTTCAAGGTATGCACAGTTTCTTCACTAAGCATTTACAAGATGAGATATGTTTTAATATCATTAAAGTACAGGCATTGATTTCTCTATGATGAGAAAATGGCCTACGCAGTCATGTTTCTGCTAGTAAGCAGAAGCCAGTTTAGAGATCATGATAAAGTAATGGTTACTGTAGCTTCTAAAAAAGTGAAGGTTTTAGTTCATTTAGTCTGATGATATATCTATACATATATTTTCTTGAAGGTATTTTTTAAATTCTATATCTGATTTGAGACAATCCCTTCTGACTTAAGAACATACCACCTAGAAGTCTTTGTTGTCTGTTCTCATGTTTGCAGTGCTTCACAAACCCACATTATTAATCTGCCCTGCAGTCCTTTGTTGCTGTCCTGTGGATGGGTAATGGGCAAATAGTCCGAGAGGTTACAAGAGAGTACCCAAAGCAATCAGTGTGAAAGCTGTGTTTAGAATTCAAGTGCTCTTGACTGCACTACAGGTCTTTAAACAACCATCTGTTCTGTCCCTGTATGTCTTCTCCAACATAATTTTAATATCTTTAGTTTCGCTTGATTGCACTGGTTTTCATAGTTTAAGTTCAGGTGAAATCAGTGCTGCTTTCTAGTGGCTGAAAGCTTTCAATATTATAATATCAGCCATAGGGATTTAAGATTCAGTGTTGCAAGAGATCTGCAACTTTCCTACTTAGTGGACAGTTTCTTGTCCAATAAACTGCTGAGAGAAGGGACAAGATCCTGTAACTGTGCTTTTTATATACTTGCTTGGGAACTTCTGTTTATGAGATTATTCAGAAAAAGTCGAATTGGTCTTAGCTAATGGAGCGATGTATGGAGAATCTAGGAGCAGTTGTTCCTGGTATTAGAGACTTAAGCCTTTATCCTTGCTTTCCTCCTTTAATTGATGCACTTACTAGATGCCCTGTTATTTATAAATAGACTAAACATTTATTTTTAATAATCACAAGCGTTGCAATACTCAGTGTTGTCTTTTGCAATATCTATAAGGACAATTCTTATTTTTCCAAGCAATGTTGGCTGTTTCTTGTTATGCTACTTAGCAAGAGTGAAAGCAGCTAAACAGATAACATGTAATTCACTAGTTTACCTTTACCTGTCTTTCCCATATGGCTTTCACTGACTCTTGAAACTTCACAAACAGGATTGTGAAGGTCCTGTCCTTGTCAACAGAAGTGTTAATAGAGTGCCTTTCTGATTTTACTATTGAACTGAAAAGATACTGCAGAACTTGGAAGGAGATCGTGTAAATAAGGTTCATCTTATTCAATAAGGTAATACAGTGATTCAGTAAGGGCCCTATCGAATATGGTTTATCTTACAATATGGGCAGAAGTTTGAAAACAGAAGAATGAATAAAGTATATGATGTGCATAGACAGAAGTTACATTTGTGAGCACGTGACATTTACTGTTTACAGGACAGGCTTAAGAATCAAATTTCTTAGCAGTGGTATTGTCCCTAGGCCTGGACCAATTTTAAGTCGCTTGTCAATAATGTACTTTCAGAGAGTATAATAGTAAATGCCTCTTCTTTTTTTATTTTTCATTTAATTAAAAAATTAAGCCTAATTTTCATTGTTCCATTTGTGTCATGTATCAACTGCTTTCTTTTTCATCCTTTCTTTTTGTTGTACTTAGATATTTGTCTTCCTTTATGGTAAATATACGTGAGGTTGCAGTTAGTATACCTTAGCTATTAAAGTGAAAAAACAATATTATCCAAATGGCTTAGATGCTAGAGGCTGAGCTCTACAGGGGAGTGTGCAAGTACTGAACATCATGCAGGGAGTGAAACTGCTTCTGCAAGATAAGGCCCATTTACCTACCTACCATCTCAGATGCTGGGTAATCATCCTCTCCTCGATGAAGCCATGGAGATTAGTCTGTGTGGAGTGTAAACACAGAAATCAGAGGAGCTGCCTTATCTTGAAGGCTTCAGAATCAGCTTTAAGGCCTCAGAATTTGCACTTTGCGGGATAAGGTGCGAAGGAGCATTTCTCAAGCCCTCCTTTCTGTTGTCTTGAAAGCATTATCTAAAGAACTTGGGTGCTCTAACACGTAAGCAATGCACGAGGGAGGAGTTGATAGAAATACATCATAGAATCATTTAGGCTGGAAAAGACCTTCAAGATCATCATGCTTCTATAATAGAAGAAAAGCAGCTGTACTGCACATTCCAGCTTCCTGGCCTCAAAGCACTACCTAAGCGCCCCAAGCCCCGAGGGACAGCTGCAGAGAGAAGAGCTGAAGGAGGTGGCAAACCTCCTTCAGGGCCTGTGCCTGATTATATGCATTAAAGTAGCTAGCTCCAGGGTTGGTCTGACTTCTGCCAAGGCCTGGCTCCACCCTTCAGCCAGTCCCAAAAAATGAAGAGAACAGCATGAGTATTTAGAGTCATAGAATCATTTAGGTTGGAAAAGACCTTCAAGATCATCGAGTCCAACCATCATCCATGCCCATTAAACCATGTTCTGGAGTACCTTGTCTATGCGCTTTTTGAATACCTCCAGGGATGGTGACTCAACCACTTCCCTGGGCAGCCTATTCCAATGTCTGACAACCCTCTCAGTAAAAAAATTTTTCCTAATATCTAACCTAAATCTCCCTTGCCTCAACTTGAGGCCATTTCCTCTCGTCCTATCTCCAGCCACCTGACAGAAGAGACCAGCACCCACCTCACTACAACCCCCCTTCAGGTAGCTGTAGAGAGCGATAAGGTCTCCCCTCAGCCTCCTTTTCTCTGGGCTGAACAGCCCCAGTTCCCTTAGGCGCTCCTTGTAAGACTTGTGCTCCAGGCCCCTCACCAACTTGGTTGCCCTTCTCTGGACACTCTCCAGCACCTCAGTGTCTTTCCTGCAGTGAGGGGCCCAAAACTGAACACAGTACTCGAGGTGCGGCCTCACCAGTGCTGAGTACAGGGGGACAATCACCTCCCTGCTCCTGCTGGCCACACTATTTCTGATACAGGCCAGGATGCTGTTGGCCTTCTTGGCCACCTGGGCACACTGCTGGCTCATATTCAGGTGGCTGTCGACCAGCACCCCCAGGTCCTTTTCCACTGGGCAGCTTTCCAGCTCCTCTTCCCCAAGCCTGTAGCGCTGCATGGGGTTGTTGTGACCGAAGTGCAGGACCCGGCACTTGGCCTTGTTGAACCTCATACAGTTGGCCTTGGACCATTGATCCAGCCTGTCCAGATCCCTCTGTAGAGCCTTCTTACCCTCGAACAGATCAACATTCCCTCCCAGCTTGGTGTCATCCGCAAACTTACTGAGGGTGCACTTGATCCCCTCGTCCGTATCACTAATAAAGATATTAAACAGAACTGGCCCCAGTACTGAGCCCTGTGGAGCACCACTTGTGACCAGCCGCCAACTGGATTTAACTCCACCACAACCCTCTGGGCTCGTCCAGCCAGCCAGTTTTTTACCCAGTGAAGAGTACACTTGTCTAACTGATACTGATAGGTACGTCCTTAATGTGAATTAATATCTCCCTCCAATGGTGTGCAAAGGCTACTGAGCCGATTCTGGCTCACGTTTTAATCCTAAACTAGTTTCCCATTGATGTTCAGCGCTTGAAATTCTATTGTGGGTGAAGTCACTCATGTTTGTATACCAGTTTGAGATTTTTCAGATGGAACGGGGTATTACTATAATACTGTTTTCACTAGGGAGAAGTATTACAGGGAACAAATTGTCTATTTTAATAGAAAATACTCTTTTGGTATAGTCTACAGTGATTTTTACTGTGTAAAGTTTTATGTCTGGAGGACTAATCAGAGTGTATATTTTCTACAGTCACAAACGTATCTGTGGTTTTGTTATGTGCATGTAGAGATACTTGTGTATTTATTTAAAGGGGGGGAAGGGAGGGAAGGAGGAGCCAGCCAAGGGTTGTCTGGTTTGTTTTTCTAAGGCAGCTTTGAACTGCATTTCTTAGCCCCTGGCATTTTAGATAGAATCTTCAAACACTAGATAAAAGGAAAGAAGAAAATTCTTAAGATGGATTTCAACTATATTTTACTAATTAGTTATTATTTCTTCCTTCAGTGAACAGTTTAACAAGTGTAGAATAGAGTTGCATAAGTTCAGTGTGTTCTTTCAGAAACAGAAGTCAGAATGTTTCAAAGTATGTGGGATTCATTCAGAAATACTTTTTTTTCTGAACAGTTTTAGTTCTTGAGGTCTGTTCAAACAGGCTTTCCAGATCAGCTTCTTATTTGGACATAGTAGGCAGGACGAGCAGAAAGTGTTTCTTTGGCTGATGAAGGAAAATACTCTTTTTTAATCTACATAAAGATATTGATTGTGGAGGTTTGTCTTAGAGGGAGGGTTTACACCGGACCGTTTAAGTTAGTTTAAAAAGATTTCAAGTAGTCAATATGTGAGGTGCTAAAGTTGCATAGAACAGAGACGGTAAAGCTGTCATTAAATCATTTCAGCTGTTAAAGCTCTGCATTATTTCTGATTCTGCTCTACTTATTAACTAATAATAATACTTTAACAGGAGAAATGTATGGAAGTGAGTACTTTGGTCCAGGACATTGGATTTCACCCAATAACTCTTGCACCAAATTAATAAATTATGATTTAACTAGGATCATATTTTTCTAGGAGATAATCAGGTTTGATTTAAAAACTTAAAATGATTGAGAGTCGACTATATCCTAAGTATATTATGCTCATCATTAATTACTCTTGGCATTGAAAAAAAATCATTTTATTCTTACCTGAACTCATCTAGTTTCAGCTTCCAAATATTAGCTGTTACTGTGCATTATCAGAAATCTTCTTCCCGTTCAGGTACTTCCACACTGTGATTCCATCATATTTTTACTTTTTCCAGCATAAACTAAATTGTACTTCTGTAGTGTCTCATGGTGAGACAGGTTTCTCTGACCTTGTATCTTGTTTTACAAATCTTCCAGTTTGCCAAATGCCCTGTGTAAAGGGGAGCGACACTGCAGGACAGTGGTTTTGGTCTGGGTTCTGTCCTGGAGTGTTGTATGCAGAAGCCAAACGCTGTTACTAATTGACGCTCACCTTATTTCACTCTGTGTTACATTGTATTACCAAATGACTTTTTAAAATAAATCACAGGTTTTTCCCCTAAGTTGGTTTTATTTCAGAAGAATACATTCTATATTATCTGACTACTTTAATGAGTTAAAAAAGACCTAGCAAAGTAACAGCACAGGTCAATTGGCCTTTTCAAGTATTTCTTTGCTGACCATGTTATGTATGATGAGACATTTATGTGTAAATGACTTTTTTTTTAGCTGTGTGTATTTTCCTGTACCAAATGTCAGATAATGAGATGGAAACATTATTTTGAACTTTCTGTTTAGTCTGCTAATTTTCGAGTTTGCCAAACATACTTGTATCATTGGGTAAGTGGAGCTTCTGAAGGTGCCACAGATGCCAATCTCTGATAAAATCCACCCTATCTTGTTAATGAACATACAAACAGTTGTTCCCCATCTGCTGCCTCTGTCTGAAAGGTTATGAAGCCCTTCCTTCTTGATCACAAAGGACATAATTATTGTCTGTAGAGGAGTCAAGTACAAAGACAGTTCATCCAGTCTGACCGCTACTACACTGAAGGCCACCAAAGATTAACAGCTGCTTCTCCTTTGATTAGGTTAGGTAATAACAGTTACTTTAGTTAATAATTGGATGGATTCCCAGGCCATGTAATTCAGGTTTAGGCTGTCATTTTTTGCTGGCATGTAGCTGAGCCGTATTATTGGAACGGAGCCTGTAATCCTATTAGTCAGTTGTCACTCAAGTCATAGGAGAGGAGAGAAGGGGAATTCAAATCCATTAAGGTGTTGTAACAGGTAGGTAAGTAAGTCAGCCACGCTAGCCCAGTGTGCAGGGAGCTTTCTTGATTGTTTGTCATAACTGAAAAAAAAAGGGATTAATTTTATATTTCTTAAAATGTTTAGTTCGTAATTAATCCATAAAATGGTTACTTGATTCGTTTATTGTTATTTGTGTTTACTTTGCCGCACATACATTAGTGTACACACACTCTTTGCTAAAGTTACTTGGTTCATGCACAGTTCTGCTGAAATTAGTTGCTGTATGCTCTAAATGACAAATTTATAATGGTCCAAAGATTAAGAATACATACTTAATATCACATCAGCTGTTTGGCTTTCCTCCTGTGCAAACAAGACCACTGTATTTCACAATGATACAGACTTGAGAGGGATAAAGAAAAATGAGTTTTTTTTCTTGTATTGATTTTGAGTGCTACATCTGCTGTTCTGAAGAGTGTGTCTCTGTTACTGTTTTTGTAATGGTTAAGACATATCTAGGTGGCATCCCCAAGGTTTTTCTGCCTCTTCTTCTCTCTGTTAAGAAATGCATAGATGACAGTAATAATAATTTTTGCCTACATGTTCATTTGTCCTTGCTCTCCTGCATGACCAGGTAACTTCAGAGCTTTGAAATCCTTTTGTACGTAGAAATCAAATTGTTTAACAATGTTATTTGAAGTAGTTGTGAATTTCTGAAAATACGTATGAGCAAGTCAAATTTTCACACACTGTTTGAAAACCAGATGTATGTATATTTTCTTCTGTTCAACAAACATGAATCCCATTATATTGATTGCCTTTGCTGAATAACCTTCCCAATCTAAATATGCAGCCACTCAAAGAACTGTTTCTATAGTGAAATTATGAAATGGGTTTCATAAACATCTAGCTAAGTAATTTGGGAGACTAAGTTAGAAGTCTGGAGGATTCTTTCAAGCAGCAAAAAATTGCCATACGGGTTTATACTCCTTCCAAATAGGGATTTAATACTTACTCCCTACAGGATCTGTCATTTTTCATGCTCTCATGGTACCTGATCTACTGAGTGCCTTGGTGCTACCAGAGTAAGTCATAGTTACCTGAATGGGTCTTTCATTCTGACACAGATTCGAATGAGGACCAATTTAAATAAGAACATTGTGTGAGTAAGGGCTTTGAATAACTCACATGCCTCAGTGTTACTTGTTTTGAATTTTTATTATGTTTTAATATGTATCAGCTAATGTAAAGCTAAAGCACTATAGAACATTAAGTGAGTTTGGATCATATTTTGAAGGATATAGGTTAATTTTGGAAAAAAAACAAATTGGATAAGATAGCCTGCTCCCCTGTGTTTATGCTTTAAGAAAGATTTCTTCAGATGAATATTTAAATGCTTCAAAATTTGAAACTCACCTCAAGTAGGAATTAATTCAGACATATTTTCAAGTATTTTGGTATTGTTTGGCTGCTATACTTCAGAGATGGAATGACAATATTTTTCAGCATTGGAGAGATTTAATACTGTTTGTTCTTTATACACAGTTCATCTCCTTACCTGAGGTCTCGTATTGTGGATAGCTGAGGAAATTGCCTGTGCATGATTCCTTTTTCCACGGTTTCCTCCAGTACCACAGTCACAGTATTCACTCTGAAAACATCAGTAATGCAATATTCAAGCGACTCTTCTGCTCCTTTGTGGATAGGGCATGTTTTCTCTTCAGTTCCCATGACCCCTACTGACCGAAGGCCAAGCTCAAGGACCTGTGCCTGAACCTGGGATTCCTGATAGCAGGGCGCTTGTGTGGTGACCAAGGTCGTTCACAAGCACTGTATACCAGCAGTTACTTTGGTAATCAACCTTGCCTTTCAGTAAATTGGTTAAAAACTCTTGGAGTTCTCCATCTTAAAAGAATCCTTGGAGATAAATATATTAAATATCATGCCAAAAGTAGTGTATTCCTAATGCCTAAGTGGCAGTTCTATAGACCTTTGTAAGCGTGGTGAACAATTACGGTGCTCATGTATCTTTCCCAACTTTGCTGCTGATTTGTTTCTTCCTTTCGTTTAAGTTTTTTCCCCTCTCTCTTCCATGCACATAGTTAGGGATTTATTTCCCTGATGGCTAAGCATCAAAATGCTGATTAATTTTTATGAGTAATCTAGAGAGGAGAATAATAGGACATAAAGCTAAATCGTATAAAACTGGGAGAAATTACAAACTCGCTTCTTCTTGATAGAAAACTGTAGTAGTAAAGGAAGTTCTTTAAAATGTAAATTTGTATTTTGCAAAATATACTTGTCTTTAATAAAACATTAGGCAAAAGTGAAACAGGCACTCTGAAGAAAAGTCTGTCTATAAGAGAAGTGATGCTGAAAAGAAGCGATGCTCCAGATTGAAGTGGAAGGAGAGCATGTAGGAAATCAAACAGCTTCAAAAGATTAATACTCTTTTTAAGCAGACACATGGAGATCTCCCCTCAGAACAGGGAGACATTATAGCTTCTTTCAGTGTAGCTCTGGTGACTGGCTGTGGGGGGAGGTTCCTTTTTGGACACTTCATTACTAGGTATTTATGGAGAAAAGTTCTGGAAAAAAATGACAAATATGAAAAATTTACATGAAAAAAATAAAAGAAAAGGGTGGCTTTAGCATCAGTGAATATGTAGAGTTGAGAAACAAGCTGAGTAGGAAAATGTAACAGTGTACGATTTCAAGAATGGAGTAATTACTAAGGGGAGAAACAAAACGAGTGCAATAAAACGGGATATAACTCAGAGTAATGGGATGAAAGAGAGAAAGGGCATATTTGGTCTAAATGACGGGAAAGACTTCTTCGCCACGAGAGCTAATAGGTTGTGGCATAATCTCCCATGAGAAATAGGGAAAGTGAGAAATGGGAAGTGCTTGGCACATTTAAAACTGGAGTAGCACTAACAAATATGCTGTAGCAAATAAATCAGCAGTGTCACATAAATGTCTTTCTCATTTGTGTGCTGCGATGCTGGCATGCCAATCTTATGCAGAAATCCTCCTGCACATTTGTCTACACTGGTTGTGTGTGTATGTTGATTACCAAGGAACATGCATGCTTGAAATAAGAGAATCTCTCCTTAGACTTGTGAAGTTTTAAGCTGAAGTGAAAATTGATATGTTAGAAAGGCCCCAGGCTTTGGCAGGGGGGTGCTGAACCACTCTGCAGCACTGGTGGAGCAGGGGAGGAAGAGGAGAAGGTTTGAGAACTGCGGCCGTAAGCCAAGGTGCTCAAATAATACTGTCTGATTTGTGGCAGGACTATTTATTCGCTGTTTGGCTGTCTCTTCCTTATGGCTCTATCAGGAGGCTGGTGGGAAAGCATTGCAGGGGAGGCAGTGCTTACTGCAGATTGATCCCAGTCACACTGCACGCTGGACGCGCAGTTGCTGTGTTGTATCAGAGGTCCCCGACTGGGGAGTGCTTAAGGAGGCTTTTTTTGTTGTTGCTTGGAGTTTTTCTGAGTTGGAAGGGAGGGAGAGGAAGTAAAGGAGGAATATATGAGTGAAACTCAAAAATAACTCTTTAGTTAAGGCACACTTATTGGGCTAACTGGACTAAAATTGACTGCTAGAAATTATATTTATCAGTTAGCCTGTAGGAAATCAGTGGTTAATTATCTCAACTGCTTGGTGAGTTGGCACACCGATTTCCATTCATTTGAGGCTAGTTATTCCTTTGAAGGTAAATTTTTGGCTGTCTAAAAATCTACATGCAGTTCATATTAATTGTGGAACATGCTTTCTTTTTGAATATCTGACTTCTCTGAACAGTTTTTCTGGAGCTTGGAACTTAAATAGAATATAGATGTTTGCTTGAAAGAAACTTATGGAGAGAAAGTTGCATGATTGAAAAAAAAAGATGTATACTTTTGTGTTTACATATTAATGTCTCATAGGGAAAAATGTTTCCCTTCTAAATCATACTCTATCTTGCTCAATTACATTTCTGATTGTTCAAAGAAAGATTTTATGGCCAGAGTCACTAGCAGTTTTTTCTGTTAGTTTGTTATAGTATAATACATTCTTTATGGACTAATAATGATGGTATTTATAGAGCACTTCCCATTTTTTTTCCCCACATGCCAAGTGCTTGCAGCACTGGAGGGGGGGGAAAGAAATGATTTTGTATTAACTAGAATATCCTCATCGTTGACAAAATCAAGATGATTAAATACAAACTGCCAATAAAGTTACACAAAATTAGCAACTTAAAAGTAGTGAAGAAGAAGATCTTACTTGCTTTATTTTAAGCAGTAGGAGATAAAACCAATTTTGCAGGAAAGGAAAAGGGCGTGAGTAAGTTCTAAAATACTGGACCTGCTCCAGCAAAAACTCAGTCATTTGCAAACTGTAAGAATAATGGTAGGAAGGTAGTTAAGTGTAAAATTCAGCTAAGTGGAAGTTCAAAGAGGACAGCTAGAATAAATAAAAGTTAATCTAGAAAGCTGGGAACAAATACAAGACTAATTTAAATTGAATCTTTCCATTTATAACCGATAACATAGCATAATGAATGCAAAACAAGCTGGATGTGAATGTCGCACCTCAGAGCTAAAAATATTCATTCATTCTGCTACATTTTGAATAAGCTGCAAGCAGTGTATTAGACAAAGGACCTGGGTGGGTAGTAAGTTGGAGTTGCCAAAGAGATAAACTACACTAATCATCTAGGTGACATTTTCAAACTTTGCCTCTGTAGTTTCCCATAACTGAAGCACTACCAAAAATCACATCCAGATTTTTAACATGATTCTTAAACTCCAGGCAATTAATTTGAGAAGACAGAACAGCTAACCAACTTGTATCCTCAACAGCATCTGTCAGGCAACATTTCTGTCTTCCCAAGATTAAGGATAAAATAAAACATCTGACTGGTGACACTGTCAGGCTTTCTTCCAGATCAGCAGCTTAACTTATGGGTCCAGGTTCCATGAAATATGTAACCAGGTATTATCAACGTAATGATGGTTCTCAGTGTTTTAAAGTGATCTGCCTAAGCTATTTTATGCATACAATGAACAAATCAGGGAACAAGCCTGGAGATTGTTTCCTTTTGGAAAAGTTTGTAAAAAAGAGGAAGTACCCATCTAGAGATTGTCTATATTCTTTAAATCGTATACAAAGCAATAAAGTATAGCTACAAAGATAACGGCAACAGATAAAGATTAAATTTATTAAAATCCCTGTAGCAGTATGTCATTACAGGAAATATGGTATTCAGCTGTATTACCTATATAGTATTTGATATGTATATATGATCTTTGAGAAAAATAGCACCTGAGAATTTGAACTCCTGCTCTAAAGAATACTCTCCCCTGTGCACTGGCAGTGAAATGCTTTTTTCAAAGGTGTTCAACATGATAAATAAATGGGTTAAAGATTTGCTGCATTGATGAAACTCAGGACAATTGTCTATCAGGCATATCTTTTATGTAGGAATTTCTTTAATTTCTGTTGGATCTCTTCTGTGTTGGTGTTTATCTAGAACACAGCAGATCAAATAGCATTTCGGGCTGCAGGAGGATTGACTGCCCTTGAAAATGTTCTTCAAGCAGTGACTTCTCCCACCAATCTGAATGCGGTTTCACGGATTCCTTTTAAGTAAGTATGACTGGTCCTTCATTTGCCACTTAGAATCACTAGAATATTTATTTCACATCTGCTGCTTTGCTGCTGCTTCTCCTCATAGTCGAGTGTTGAACTTCGAACTGTGCTGTACTGTACACTGCCATGGAAGGTGAAAGACTTTTCCACTCAACCTCTGGTTTCTAACTTAGTGATTTTATTTCTAGCTGTGATATATTTGAGCAGTGGCGTCCCTAATTGTATAAAATGAGAAAAGAGAAAACTGTATTAAACAAAGAGCAGGTACATATCTTTTGAAGTTAGTCTGTAGAGATCTCCAGTGGGAAGTGGAGGAATTTTTTAAAGGATTGTAATTCACTGGAGTCTGCTTTTAAAATGAAATCAGTTGTAAGATACTGCTAGCTGAAAGGGCTTCTACAAACAGGTAAATCAAAATTCTTGTGGATTAGAGGAATTCCTCTTTATAGCACATAAGAATAGAAGGGTTTAAATGTCTAATCCCTAAAAAAAACGTGGTGACTAAACAGAATGCCTGCAAAAACTGATAACTCGAAAGCATGCATTTTCCCCTAATCTCTAACTGTAATTTTTATCCATTCAAAAGCACATATGTGCTTTCAGAGCCCAGCTAGGTATGGTTTTAGTACAAGAGGAACCAAGCCCAAGATACCCTGTTGTGTACCATTGTCATCATTTGTTTGTAGATGTATTTTAATATTGTAATAATTGGAATGTAAGTGCTACATTGTGAGGATTTGCATTAAAACTGTTCATTAATATGTTACGGGACAGGTGTAAAGTGCTAGGAAAGAACACCAAGGAAAAAAAGTGGTTTTAAGATACTACCTTTACTCTTCAAAGAGAATAAAATTCCTACTTTCCCAGTAAGTCATGCAGAATGCACTTGCTGCAAGTCCAGCCAGCTCCAACTGATGAGCAATCCTGAATTGGTCCTATGGTGAGCAGCTCAGCAGCAGCCTTTGGAATTGTTAATTTGCAGAGGCTATAATTTTGAGTTACTCTCATCGATGTGGGATAAACTTTGCAAGAGAAGGGGCTGCACTGTGCGGCCACATAAAGCTTAGCTTAAATTTAGCTTTAAATTCTTAGAACGTGCATCTTCTATACATCCTTGATTTTTGTTCTTTCATTTTAGGAATAGTCTCACTTTGTCAGCCTTTGTTGAGAAGGTTTGAGAATATTGTGTTTACGTTACTGAAAACATTTTGTTTGAAGCCTGTTAGACAGTATGAGGATGTATTAGTTCTCAAAGGAACTTGTGTGCTGGTAAATAAAGCCCCGTCAGCTGCATTTGTGTAACAGAAAGAACATCCAAGGAGATTTATCAGAGGTTCTCCTCTCTATGACAGTTACTCTCTGTCTCATACCTGTTTCAGACCAGTATAACTGGTTTCTCAGATTCCTGAGCCTATTCATGACTGAATTATAAACAGAATTTTTAAACCTTTAAAAAATTCTTTAGATGTTCTTTTATTAAAGCAAATTTTCAACTCTCTGTATTTCCAAAAGAAATATCAAGGCAGAAAAGAGATTAATATAAACTATTCTGACAGCTTTGTATGTTAAAAAAATCTACTGAAGAACTTAGCTCCACTACTGAAATAACAGGATTTCATTCAACTTTACAGCAAACTGCAGTCTCCAGTTTATAGGCATCTGAAAGTATTGTAGTTTGGTAGTTACACATCAGGTTGCACGTAATTTAACACAGGATCCTCCTTTCTAAAGCTAACTGCTCTTGCATGTTTTTTTTCTGCAAGAGTCTAACTGCTTGAGTCTAACTTACAGGGTCTAGAGTCTGCTAGAAATGTAGCAGGGAACTTGATGTTGCTGCGTGTGATGCAGAGCCTTCTCTATTCTTTCTGATAGAGAAGAACATATTTTGTGCAGAATCCGCAGCTCGACTGTCAAGAGCAAGCAGTAGTTCCAGAGGGTGGGACTTTCCGTGAGCAGTTTGAAACAGGCACAAAGGTGGCTGGTTTAGAGAAGCCATGTTAAATGCATATTAGTATGGTCTCACTGAAAGTATTTAAGAAATTCTTCAAATGTGTTGCTGTAAATATAGAATGTTTGAGAGAGTTTCAAAACCAAAGGATAATGATAGAATGTATTCAGTTCTTTAAGTGAGGAAGAAAATTTATATCGCATTTCTCCTCATTTAATTTTTTAAATGAGTTTGAAATTATTTTTCTTTCTTCTGTGCAAATGTAATTTGCATCCTGACTTCTTAAACTTTGAATCTAGCAAATCAGCAGTTTTCTCTGTTTAAAGACAAAACAAAATCCTGTGGAAAGAAGTTGAATTAAGACCTTTCATTAATTGCCCTCCAGTCTTCCCCTCACCAAATATGCTTTGCTAAAGGACACTATTGTACTTAAGATTGTTTGTGTGCTCTTGCAATGTTTAACCATTTGTACTCATCTTAAATTGGGAATTTGTCTGTTGTTTTGTGATGAGGATAAGCTATTTACAAGTAGGTGAGGAGATTAGAAGGGCTATTATCTACATCTCTCTTTCTCCAAAATCCTGGCAGTATGGTGCAGCTCAGAACTTTAATCCCATGTCTACAAGATAAAGCTTTATTATCAGAAGATTTAACAATATGCCTGTTGTTTTGTACTACTGTCCAGATTGGTAGTTAGAGCAGCAGGACGGCAAATACTGTGAATAAGATGTGACATTTATGAGACAGATGATACATTTGGTGTTGGGGCAATTTTTCTCCCCTTCAGATAAATCACTGAAAAAGGAAAAGAGAAAGCAGTGGATTATAGTAAGTTTTATTATTGGTGTTAACGTACAAATTAGTGTCCAGCCGCGTTATTTCTTAAAGTAGCATTTTGTAATTTTCCTGGATTTGTTCAGTTCTCCACAAAATAAGACCTATTCAGCAGAATTTCAAGAGGTTTCAGAGTCTTATGGTATTTTTCTTACACTTCTACTAAAAAGCAAATGGGAGCTGCACAGCAAAACAATTGAATGACTTAAGATCAAGACCAGAAGATGAGTCTCATCCCCTGTGTTGCCTTGCATATGTGCTATGGGCAACTCATTTAGCCCCTTTGTGCCATGACATGTTACTGGCCTTAAAAACTGTAACAAGTCTGCTAACAAATGAGGTTTGTAGGGTTTGTTTAATTAACATTTGTGAAATACTTTGACTTCCTTAGGTGACCAGCGTTTTATATAGAAACAAGCAGCAGTCGTATGAGGATCAAAGGAGGACTTTTGTCACAAGTTAAGACATGATTAAAGTCTGGTTTATTATGATGTATCTTCTCTATTCATACAATTTCTTGTATCATTTACTTAAAGCAAATATTATCAGGGTAAAAAAGCCCAAACCATAATTATATACATAAAAAGCAGAAAATAGTGCCTGCATAATATTATGGATGGGGTTGATACAAATTACTTTTTTCAGTAAGAGCTATTTTGAGCTGAGAACTGGTTTTATAGCTTGTTTGTAATTTTTACTTGGTTTTATGAGCATACATTTCTTAAGCTGCGCTGTTACTGTTCATGCAGTTCTATAGGATTGTCCACAATTTTTTTTACAGAAAGTACAAAACAAGCTTTCTTATTTTCTTGTAAGGTTATTCCCTCTAGAGAGACATTCATTGAAAACTAGCAGTTGGTGCAAGGACATAAAGATACCCTAAAGAGAATGAGCACTGTGCAAGTTCAACATCTGAAACCTGCAGCATCTGTCTCTTTCCATGATGTATTCTTGCTGTGTGTCTCAGAGCTGGATTTCAAGCTCTGAGAGCCCAAGAATAAAGTAAACTTGCCCTCCTGTGTGATACAGGAACTAGTTTTATTGTCAAAAGGAGCTCTGGGAAACGTTACAAAACTTTTGGATTGAGAGCCAGATCTCGCAATGAAACAAATGATAAGCCAGGGATTGGAGTATTTCTGTAGAAGATTTTCAAATTCTATCACACCTGTAAATGTTGGGGTAAATTAATTGTTTGATCATCAGTTGTTATTCAACACTTTATTCCTAAGTACAGTAACATTTCAGAATGAAACTCCGATCTTGAAAGAGAATTGTTGCTGAGTTTTGTCTTCTCTCTATTAATTGGAGACTAGACTTCAGCTGGAGTCCATTTTTTAATTGGATATCCTTAAATAATGTAAAACACAGACAAAAGAGTAATTGATTATGAATCTTGGAGGGTTCCTGCTTGTGTAATAGGCCCCATGAGTGAAGTATAAGGGTCTGTATAGTCTTCAAGAGTTAAAATTGGTATTTTTACCTTAAAATCAATTTTTTGTTGTTGTTGTTTCAATCCATATTCTTACCTTGGTGCTTCTTCAACCATTCCACTCTACAGCCATTCTGTGCACTGTTTTCAGTAATAGCTCACCTCCCACTTCTTCTCAACTCAGCTTTTAAATACCAATACTGATCACTTTCTTTCCCCATCAGAGTGCTGCATAATATTCAAACTGGTTAAAAATGAGCAGTTTGCTACTGAATCAACACATCCTAAATTTGATAATGTTTAGTTTTGTATTCTTTCACTGCCAAATTGAGCTATTTGGGTTATTTTCTTCATTGATAATCAAAGTACATTCATTTAATATTCATTTATAATCTTCAGAAGTTGAAAGTAATGTGAAAAAGCTTTACGCTTGAAACAGGCTAATTGTTTTATGTTGATCATGCCCTGATTTTTACAAAGCAACAGCTGTGAGTTCTCACCTACATATCCTGGTGCACTATGGTGGATTAGTTTTCCATGGTTGGATACTGTTGCTGCCTCAGTATTTTGAATAAAAGTTAGTTTGTCAACTTGTTTATATCAAGCAAATTGAGGAGAGTGAAGATATGCTAGCATAAAACAAAATTACGTACATACATATAAACTGTTGAAATCTAGCTTGAAAATGTTGATTAAAATGAATCCTCTTCCTATTTCTTTGTACTCATGTAAAATAAATATCACACACAGATGCATATTTTTGTCTAGTTTAAAGACCCATTTCTTTTTTGGATCAACGTTTGTGTACCATAATGAGTGTTTTTTATAATTGGATTTACTCTAGAGGAAAGCCTTCCATCAGAGGGCACTTACTGTGTGGTTTGAGTATAAATGCTGCCTAACATAGCTTTAAAGCTGATTTGCGGGTGTGATACAAAGTTTAGAGCAACATCAGTAATCAATAAACAGCTGCTTTACATGAGGCTCATACATTACTATTTCAACTGATTTTGATATCTCTTGAGATAAAAGTTTTGGAATTAAGAGCAATTAGAGCTTCCAACAGGGGAAAAAATGGTAAGAAATTTATTGAGTTTTTCATCCCAGAGAGTTTAACTGGTGGTTAAAGTAAGTTCTGGCTTGACATTCGCAGCACTCTGCTTGTCTCAGAGGCCTTGTGCAGAAATGGTGACAGTTGACAGCTGTTGTTCCCTTAATAAGATTAAAGTAAAGAAATTAGTCGTGCTGTCTTTAATCTGCCATTTAACACCGCGAACCACCTGGGGATGGCTTCTGTGCTTGACACTTCCAATTTTGAATTAAAAAAAAAAATTGTGGAACTGAATCATAGTTCAGAGTGTGCTGTGATTAGAATGTATTTAGACGAACCATAGTTAGCAAGAGTATGTTATCAATTAAAAGAACCCTCTTTATTCTTGTGAAAAATTAATTTGACATCCATTTGCTTACACCACCTTTTCAAATGCATTATTTGAGTCTCTGAAAATGCAAGTACTCTTTCTGACATGAGATTCAGTTGGGAAATACAAAAACATGATGCATTATTACCATGGAATTTGTTCTCTATATAAAGTGGAAAGGTTTTGTGTTTTCAAATGTAAAATAAATGATCCTCTTGGGAGTTAGGAATCCCATGTATCAAAAAACATTATTGCATGAATTAACTTAATCACCTCAGAAACTCTGAAATGCTGTCAAAATAATAAGTTAACCTACCAAGTTCATATTTGACACTTTGGATAAATTATAATGTTTATATTTAAATAGAATTAATCTTTATTTTAGAATAGCTGTTAAAATGACAGATGCTGATTTAAAGCATCTTCTCAACTGAAAATAGAAACTACCAGTATCTCTCTCCCCGTAAACACACCTATACCGGGGAATAATCTTCCATGAAAAGTAGAAGTAGGTGCCTAATGAAAATTTTTTTCAGCATTACTGAGGAAAGTGAAATAAATACCTTTATACAGTCAAGATAGGAAAAGAGAATCCTGTTGCAAGGGAGGTTTTAAAAAATGCATGTGAAGCATGCTACTTGAATTATGTGTAGGTGTTGTCCTTGTAGGGTAAAAATTAGATGAAATAGGTGAAAATGAACCTGCCTTTGATCAACAAATAATATTTTAATATTGTTTTCATGTCATGTGAACTGCAGATTGAAACTGATTTAATTAGGCAGTAGAGTAAAATTAATATAACTGGTAATATGGTGATGCTCAGAATATTAACGAAGGAAAGGTATGAATGTTCTTTATTTTTTTACAGATCAAACCAAGCAAGGTAATTTTACTTTTTAAAATTCAAAATTATTTCTCCAGCTGAAGAAAAGACAATCCAGAAATACAAATGAAAAAAAAACTTACTCTAAATATTCTGGCCTCTGAGCATTTCCAGCTTTTTTTGGCTTGAGAATACAATGGATGTATATAAGACGCTTCGATTTCAACTCTTGGGAGCTGTGCTAAGTAATCAGATGCCACAGCAATCAGTAAAGCAGCCTCCCTTATTATGTAAATAACTTTGTTGTTTCAAAAAATATTTTGGGAGAAAAATAAAGCATAAAACTCAAGTCTCTCTTCGTAAGTATGTTGAATTAGTCTGCAGCTTGTTATGTTAAATACCAGCTTTGATGATTTCTGTATGATAACTTGTTTGTTGCAATCCCACTTTTGTATGACCTTTTGACAGTGCTTACAATTGATTTTCTTCTGTGGAGCTTATTTGAACTTAGTCACATTTTTTCACATGTTAAAAAAAACCAACAAAGTAAAAGTTCTTTTCCTTTTGGTTTACTTTAGACAACTTGAATTTCTAGCCATCTTTATTACTGTATATATTTGATTCATTTGTGTTGTGTGTCTATGTGCGTATTTGTATAGTAACAGTGATAGCTTTTGTAGTAAGCAAAGTTCAAGAAATTAATTTTGTGTTTATTCTGAAATAGTATTATCCATGATGAGGTTTATCTTCTCTGTGAGTATATTCTATAGGACTGGTCCCAGCTTCCCTGCAAATCCTGTTTTGAGAAGAGCACTATAATGGGAGCAGATGGAAATTATTGCACATGATGCAAAGAATAATTGGGCATGTTTTGTACATCTGGAGCTTTCTGTGACTCATTGTGCTTATGATTTTCTATTCTTACTGTTGCAAACCTGTAACCTCTTCCTGCCAGCCATAGGTGTAGGTCAGTTGATGCTATTGTAGTTATACACTAACGCTTAAAGGCTCTATACAGTAGTGGTTCACAATATGTCAGAAGAAGTTTTTGGACAGGAATTTCACCTGTGCAGTTTTGCTGGCTCAGTGCAAATTACTTGATCCTCTCCGTTACTTGATTAGTTCACAGGCGCTACGCAATAGCCTCTTGCTGAAGCTGGTCCCGGTATACTGTGAATTACTTCATACAGGTGTTTTTTTCTTGAAGGTTGTGCTAGGAAGCGGACCTTATACCCAAATTACTTGTGTGATATAACTATAAGCCACAAGAAAAGAATATTACATATCCAAATTATGAAATTAGCTGATAGTCTGTGTAAGTTCTGTTATGAGTTTTGAATATGGAAGAGTCCAGTAGCCATACAGTGCATGACTTCTGATAAGTATGGCTTTACTGTTTTGAAGTTACTGATTATTTAATTGATTTCATGTAAATTTTTAGTTCTGTTTGGAATCCCAAGTTCAAGAGAACAAATGTGTATTGCTGAAAGGTTGTTTTTTGATGTGCTTCCATTTATTTGCTTTTGATTTAGTGAAGAAAGAAGTAAAAGTCTTATTTTTATTTTTCTTTCCTTCTGATTTTTTAGGTCCCTCTGCAATACAGTAAATGCTTACAGCCTCACCTGCAGTAATTGTGCAGAAAACTGCACCTACATTCTTTTTAGTAATAAGATCACTTTTCTAATGGACCTGTTGATACACCAGTTTACGGTATGTAAAATAGCTATTTTAATTTAGAAATGTTTGTGTGCTTCACAAACATATTAGAGTATTTAGAGTATAAGAACACCAGGAGATACATGACACTAAAGGCTCAAAAGAGTAAGATTCTTTTGTTGTATGTATTTGGTAACTGTATCTACTATACTTCCATACAAATGCGTATACTTGCTTCTGCTAATAAATTCTGCAAAAGCATGCATACCAGGAACTCTCGTGAGTGGACAATGTTCTATCTTTAATGTTTTCTGAGGTTGTCTTTAATTCACCCTGTAGTAATATTTAAAGTATAGAATATTATGTGTGATTCTAACGTGTTTTGGTATCAGGAATATAAGTCAGGTCAATATGTCGCTGTACTTTGATTTGCTGAAGTGCTTAAATAGCAGGACTCTTTAACTGTGAAAGTTTTAATTTTCCAATGTTGCATTTAATTTGAAATGTCATTAAATATTTTATTTGAAAACTCATTTTTAATTCATAGTGACCTGCTCATCATAAGATATTTAGTCTTGGTTTTCTACTTATAAATGTGTGTATGTATTTTCATGAGCCAAGCAGTTTGTTAATTGAAAAGTTATGTACATACTTTAAATAATTTAAATGACACTGTTAGAATCAACAAGCCATAGGACTGTTGATGAACACTTTAAAAAGATAGTCCGAAGGTCCTTGACACAAAGAAAACCTGAATGCAACTTGTGCATTCTCTGCTAAGTAGCTGCCAGCTCATTGTTCTTCACCAAATCTTTCCAAGAGGATTCCAGGTATTAGATTTCAAATATACTTAGTGAAAGGTGCATGTATTGTGCTGGCCCAGTCACAACATTGCTGGCTCTCCGCAGAGCAAGCCAGAGCACAGGCTCCATGGATAATTACACAAGAGATGAAATCCTTCAGCACTTCACAAGTGACAAGATCCATTCTGATGCCAAACACCTTCCCTTTTCTCAGTGCAGCGCTGTGTGAACAACCTGCACTTTTCCTGAAGAAATACAGAGGGTATTTCTTGGGAAATGTTGGCCACCTGCAGATCGGAGATACTACATAAGAAAAATTTACTACGCTTAGAGCTGTTTTCAGTCTATTGCCAAATACTACCCTTGAATTGCAGCAAAACTGTAATTAAAGCTTAATGTTTCCCGTGATCCACAGTGGACTTTTCTTTCCTATGCATAAAGTCTCTTATGTTCTTTTCAGGCAAAATTGGCCCTTAAACTAGGATATCTTCGTAGGTCCGTGAAGTACATATTTAAGTACAAAAAAATAAATACAGTGCTGCTTTTCTAATGCTGATTTCTCTCTCTCGGAAATATAATAAATCAGATCAAGTTTTAATTTCTCTTTTTTACGAAAAAGAAATGGACAAATGGAGAGCACTTTTTTAATTTGATCAAGCTCTGAATACCAAAATATTAAAAGACACCCCTCCAAAGAATTTAACTGCCTCCACTATTCTAGTTTGGTGAGCTGTATGATGCTGCCTTTGCCAGTGTTGTGTGTATTTCCACTTGCTGTTGGAAAATAAACCCCAAGTAATACCAGGAGTAATAAATGAGAACATATATTTGCAAGGTTTTAACAAATTATTAAACAAGTTTGGCAATATTTGCTGAATGCAGAGGCAGAAATAATCCAGTTTTGAGAAACCTTTAAATATATTCTTGAATACAGCCAGTATGAACCTTATTTCCAACCAATTTAATGTGGGTTTATTTTTGTTTTTATTCATCAATCGAATGCAATGTCTGCTTCACTTTTGCTAAAACTCAAAGCTATACATTTTAAAGAATAAAATTTAAAACAATCACTTCTCACTGGTGACAAAGTGTTCATTTTTGTTTACACTGGTGTAACATTTTTCTCTTCAAAATATTACTTGAAGAATTATTAAAAAAAAAATAATATTTTTTTTCCAATGAAAGCTTGGGTACCAGTGGGAAATGGTAGAATAACAAATAGACTGTATTTGGGGTTTTTTTTAGTGACATCCAGCCTGCCCAAGTTAATTGTTAAAAGTGTGCTGTTTAGACCTTCTTTTATCTCATACCTAAACAGAGTGGTAGGAAACCTTCTGTAGATTTTACTTACCATTTTACCTTTCTTAGTCTCCTTAGCTCAGGTAATGCCTAATTTGGTGTCTGTTGAGGTTAGTAGTAGTGTGTTTCCTGATTTTAATGGTTAATGGATCAAACCTTCCCACCTACACTCACAGAAGTCTTGTGCTAGAGTTGTAACTTCATTTATCTACAGACTGCTATCTTTGCTCTGCTTTGAAAACTTTTCTAATTGTATATTTTGGAAGGTTTCACACTGAGAGAAACAATTAATTATGTGGAGCATGTAAGGATAGTTTTTTATTTGGGGGGGGGGGGTTCTAGTCAAGTGACAGCTGTCATATACTCTTCCATGAAGATATCTGAAAAAGCTGTATATATATAAACCATACATATCTGTGCCTGCATTTGTAAGTAATTTTATGTTTTGTAAATAGATTGGGGTTTGGGGGTTTTTTTTTGGATGTCTGTCCTTTTATGATTTCACGATAAGAAAAGCATGACAGCTTGTTTTCTGCTATATGTTCTCAGATAGATCAAAGGGAAATTTCAAAAAGCTTTTGAGAATAACAAGTTGGACAAGACCACCTTGTCCAGTAAAAATTCTTAGAAAGATTTTGTTCATTCAGTCACATCTTTCCCATCATAGCATACCTGCTTTTACCAGTTAAAGCATAATGTAAATCAGTACTAATTAAGAATTAGAAATTGAGACATTTTTGTTGTTATATTTCTTTGTTCACATAAATATGCAAAATTACATGGATTCTTTCTTGTTTCATTTTTTAATTGGATACTACATAGAATTGCAAATGACTAGCTTGGGGTAGTCACCGCTATGCCCTTCATTTATTCATGTGCATTATTGCTAATATCCTGCACGTGCAATAAAATTTTTAGACTGTTTTTCTTTCTGTTTTAAGATTAATTGCTAAAGGCTAGAATGAGATTATTTTTATTCCTTTAAGTAGATAATTTTATGTAAACTTGCAACATACAGGCTTGATTTCAGAATTGAAAAGCAAAAAAAGAAAAGTCTTGCCAGTCTCTCTCCAGCAGTCTGACTTGCCAGAGTTGGTTGCCATTTATAGCTCTGGTTGAAATTTTGAAAATTTCAAACTGGGTCACTATGATTTAAGTTAATCTGGCTATCCAGTCACAGTGAAGTGATTTTTCTCCACCGTTTCTTCACAATGTGCTGCCATTTAATTTGGGTGCTTCCAAATGACGGTATACATCCGATCCCCACTGCTAGTTTCTAACCTTTTGTGGTCAGTTTTTTAATCTTCTGTACTGCAACAAGTAAGGCAGCTTCATGTTTGTTTGCGCTGATTATGGCAAGAATTGTAAAATCAGAGGCAATATATGCTTTTTAGCTGTTCTGGTCCATTTTGAAATGGTGTTCAGCCGTTGTGGCACTGACAGTACTCCTAGCCCCTAGCAATGAGGCCGTGTGGGGAGTTTCTACCCTCCAGGTTACTAAGAGATCTAAAAAACCTGCTCTCCCTCCAGTTTTCGGGACTAGTTGGAGACCTGAAGACCAGCACCTAGAAGTATTCAGGTTGGCCAAAAAGTACCTCAGTTAGGTGTCAGCTCTGTGGATTAGGTCATTTCTAATGCAATTCAGTCAGTGTTGGCAATGTAAAAAAGCACAGAAACTTCATGTCTTTTTCTCTCTTTTTAATAATGTAACTTTTAAAGGACCAAAAACTTATGTTTTGTTTATTTGCTTCAGTAGGAAGCCAGTGTGTTAATCCTGTAGTAAATCTTGAAAATAGGGCTGGGATAGGAGAAATAATGACATATTAAAGTATTTAGGGGTAGGGAATTTAAAAAGTGGAACCTTCATCTGCGCCATCTTAAGCCCATAGACTTCTTGGGCCGTTTCCATTTCTTTAGTTTGCTAGTTACTACATAGAAAGTCTGACATCCTATAGATACTGTTTTGAAAGTATATGTTTTCCAGTGTGTTTTTGAGGCAAGCCCAATGACTTACACATGCAGAACGCACAAAATCACCACTGTTAATGGGAGAAGAATACAACATGAGTGACCAAATGAGCAGAGATGGGGTGCTTCAAAAAGTTTGAAGGCTTTCCATTTAGGTTTAGCAGCTCTATATTTAAAATTCTTGATGGCTGTGAAGGATTATGCTTTTTACGAGACAAAAGCATAAATGAGTTTTCAGTGACAGAGCTCTACGTTGCTAACTGGAAACCGTTTGGGTTTGTTTTGGTTTTTTTTTTTGTTAGCACAGAAAAAAAATGTGCTCTGATATGCAGAGGTACTTTTGGTGACATGAGTCAGAGTGGAGTAACATTTTCAGCTATATTAAATGTTTGCCCACGTGCTTTACTGGATTGGGGCCATATTGTTCAGCATCTTGCAGGATTAAGTCCTAGATGTTGGGCAGAGCTGAAGAGCTTACAGCAGCTCTGCAGAAGCAAGGGAATCCCTACACAAGGGGAATTCTCTGCTGAACAGCTTAACAGTTTCATGGAGACTGTACTGGAGCTGAGAGTCTGGTCATCAGAGCGTTCTGGTTCAAGAACTGATTTAAAGAAAGTAGGAGTCTTGATTAGGCCCAGCATAGGCAGTCACCATAAATGCTAAAATAGCGTTGCGATGTTGGATGTGTCAAGTAATTGAACAATAGTTACATTTTTCCTGATTTTCCTTTGTGATTTAAAAATGTTTTATACCAATTATTTGACAAGTCAGTTTAAGTGTGTAATTGTACCTGTAGATTTGTGTCAGTTAAACTGTTAAACCTCAGAAATAAAAACGTGGTATGTTTTAACATTTACTTATCTAAAGCCCATGTTCAGTAAACACAGTTTCTCTGAATATCATTAACTCCTTGTGCAATCAACACAAAGAAACCAGAGCTTGAAAGCTTTCATAATTACACTATTAAATTTTAAGATTTCCTCCCCCCTTGCTTGATGGAATTATCAACAAGCGAAGTAATACATCACTTTTGCAAGCACCCCAATTAATTTTGAACATAAATCTCAACATATTTTCACACTATGCCATTAATTACTTCTTCGGTAAAAGAGCTGATCTTTTGTCACACATTTGAGTTCGTATAAACGGAAAATTTTAAAGGTCGGAATTAAGTTCAAATTTACCCATTTTCTGTAAAACAGTATTTCCTTCTATCTCCTCTTTGACATACACAGTATAAAAACACATTTGGTCTTGCTTTGTATTAATACACACACACACTTGCTGCAAAAATCAAATGTGAAAAATCAGCTCTGCAATAAATGATTTTATTAAGACTGCTGGATCTATTTATTTTACAGATTAGGAAGAACAGTTTTATATTAAAGCATGAACTTGTGTAGCTAAGGGCTATGTACTTAGAAAATACAGTTCTTATATGTACATTCAACTAGAAGACAAAAATAGACATCTGTTTATAGTACTGTTCATTACAGCAAATGGAAGGCTCTACTACAAAATATTATTAATTCTTTTAAGAAATAAGTTATATATAATTTTTTCTCTTGAGTGAAATAGCAGTGAGTAGCATTTGTTAGCAAATTTTAAAACTTGGTGTTCTTAGTACAAAGTCACCACATTTAAATTGATTTATACATTGCAAAGCTTAATCCATCCATTCCAGTAGGCAATTGGAATCATTAGGTATGAATTATTTTAGTCAACAGAAGTTACTGGAGCAACATAATACTATTTTTCCTATTGAACTTGAATAAGCAGCTAAAGACTTCTCACTTGCTCACTTGGCTCATCACCAGAAACAGGCTATTACAATGAGTTTTAAGTACCAACACAAGGCTCAGAGCTAATGAATAATAAAGAAATGTGCATGTTGTTCTTTGTCACTGAGTGTTACCAAATCCCTCCTGATACCTATACAGGGAGGAATGATTTTCTGTGACCTCACTTGCATATACCAAGTGTAAATGATTTTAACCTGGAATGAAAATAAAATTTCAGCCAATATTGATCACTAATTACAGTGTTGAAAGCCTCAAGCTGTCTCATAAAAGTGCCTCCACAGAGGTCTATTGGTACGTGGAGTCCAGCAGCATTAAGCACGGTGAATGTACCTCAGAGCCTCATGTCTTGATTGATGTGTCTGTGCTGCCAATATTCTGCCTGTAAAACTGCAGGACTTCCACACACACTTCACTTACTGTTTGATCATAACAGGGCAGAATTTCAGCTGGTTAAATTATCTTGGACTGCAGAAATGAAAAAATAAAATACTTTATTTAAAAAAAAAAATTATACTCTTCAGGAAGATTTCCTTCCAGATCTGTGTCCTGCATATAGATTTGTCTTTGGGTTTGCGTGTTGTACATCTCAACTTCACTGCCTTTTTTAGGAGTGGGCTCTAATTTAATGATTTAGAAAAATTGGATTCTGTTCCTCTGAGGTCTGTTCAGACAGAATTGCATGTTGTGCTTCTGACATGATTGACAAGCGACTGACATTTGATGGACCAGTGCAGTGGTCATCAGGTGATGTTTTTTATTGAGATGGTCAGGCCTTATTCATGGGACATGTTTTTCCTGCTGTCCTTAATAGTTAAAATATGAAGGTATCCATAAAGTGCTCAGACTTTCTCCATGCCTAATTTGAGATTTGTGGGTGAAAAGCATTTCCCATTGCATCTTCTAGAACCATATTATTCATGTCATCCTTTATGATGTTCCAGTATGTCAGGTCGTGCCCCAGAATTTGTGCAACTTTTCTGTCTTCTCAGATAATTCCTTACTTGTTTTTTGTGTTCAGTTGGTTGGGGTTTTTTGGGAGGGAGGAGAGAGAGGTGTTTGATTCTTCTCATCAGATTTGGTCAGCGTAGGGGTTTTTTTTAATATGCCTCCCTCCCTGGGAGAAATTTCTACTTCAACAGCCTTTCATTTTTTACAAAATAGGGACTCTCTTCATTTTTGTAGACTTCAGAAGTTTTAGCAGTTCTCTTTCTTTTTGAAAAAAAGATGGATAAGAGAAATGTGAATCAAAAAAAACCATGGAGCCTTCCCTTAAGAGTATTCTTGCCTTTGAGGAGTACTTAGCTCTTTGAAATACTTAGCTGCTTTGGGTTAGCTTTAGTAGTAAACTGCTCGACTGCGAAATTCTGACACTTAACTAGGAAAAGGTAATTCTCTCGCAGGCTTTTTCAGGTGTGAAGGGGAACATCTGTAAATCATCTGTCTCGATTCAGTGAAGGTTGCCTTCTTTCACTGCCTTAAAACAGCTGTATACTACCCTCTTTGTGTACCTCTGCAAGTCATCTAATTTGTTCTGAATTCAGTTATGCAGAAGCTCAGCAGCACAACTGAATACCTCCTCGTAGATTGGAAAAATTTTGTATTCCCAAGCGTCCTTTGCCACTGTTACCAGATGGCACCTCCTGTGGCTTTCCTGTGGGTTGTCTAAACCTACTGCTCAGATGCTGTTTCAGTATGCTGTTTCCTAAGGGCAAACTAGTACTGTTCCAGATACTTTTTTTTTTTTTTTTTTTTCTTAGTTATGGTCTGAGTTTTATCACAATCAGTCTCACTTTTTGTGGTAAAAAAATATGTAATTTTTCTAACATTAAAATTCCACATAAAATACTTTGGAATGACACTTACTTCAGGATATTTTTGTTTGGTTTTTTGCTATGATGGAGCAAGTCCTCACTGCAAAGATCATTCCTGTTGCTGGCAAAGTGTATTGTCTTTTTCTGTGAAGAGCCACAACTGTATCTGCTGTGTCACAAGAACTCTTGCCTTTCAAAATACTCACTTTTGTAGGGGTGTTCGTTTATGACTGTTGAGTAGCCTTCTGATGGTACATTGTGTTTTTCCTAAGTCAGGTAGGGGATTACCATACAACAGTTAATGCTATTTTTTCCACAGAAAATAGCTATCTATCTTCTATGTTACTGAATGCTTTGTGTATCCTAGACATTTAATATGTCTTTGTGGTAACACAATGTAGTAGTCAAAATGAACCATCTCAGTAGTTTGTTTATTTGCAGTCAAGTTTAAAAAAAAAAATAATCTTTTTTTTTGCTAGTGACTCATCAAAAGTCCTGTGTGTGCATAAGAACACCACAATCGTACTAATGAAGTACTGTGCTGCTATAAGGCTTCCTTCAGTTCTCATACACTAAACACTGTTTTGACTTGATTTATTCTGTTTTGGCTTTATTATCTGCATAAGGGGTATAGACCTTTTCCTGTATCTGAAATGTTTTAATGTCCATCAGCACTCTAGAGTATGTTACTTTATTAGTATTTTTGGTGTACTCATGTGCAACTTTCTAAGTGTTTATCTACAAACCTTGACTCTTTTTACTGAATTCTGGTTATTTTTTCTTTTTACTTAGGTTAGTGTTCCCGATGACCATAATATTACTTCAGGCAGAAGTGCAAATAAGCAGGTATTTGAAGGTTTAACAACAGGACTTCTGAGGATAACTGCTGTGATTTTCAGATGTCTAATCTCCAGCTTCCCAGATGGAAACAACCACTCTACTGCACTGAAGATATTACAAGAAGTGAAAAGTAAATCCTCGCAAGTGGAAGCCTTCAACAGCAGAGTCCAAGATCTAATCAGGTTAAAAAAATTAAGAAACTTCTCTAAACCTTCTTTACTACAAAGAAAGAAAATTGCAATGATTTAAGAAAGGAACAAGCTGCTTTAACTCTTAATTTAGCAAGAGCAGTTTGTGTGTGTAGTCAAGAAGAGTATTGAAATATTCTCAAACAAAAATGTTCTTCAAAAAGCTGCAGACACAGAAATACAGAAAAACAAGTCTTTTAATTTGGGGCTTGGTTTTTTGTGTCCTTTCCGTCCGCTTCATCTCCTAATTACCTAGGAGTCAGCTTCCATATTATCATTGTTTTCTCTCAATTCTCTATGCCAACTGTGTATGCCCGTTGCCGGTGTGGTCCTGCATATCGTACATGCATTCATATAAGCTTACCATAAAATATATACTTTCTATTATAAAGATTACCCAATAATTCTTATAATCTGATTTAAACTTTTATAATGTAGCTGTATTTTAACAGCAATTTTCTAAGTATATTTCTTGAGCAAAATTTCAATCAAAATAACTCAGTGAGTTGTAACAGTCAAATAAAAGAGAATACGTTGTTTTGCTCATTTTTACTTGAAACTTTCTAATTCTTTTGGTAAAAATACTTGAACCTGAATATATGAATATATATGTAATTAATCTATATTTAATATATAGATATAAAACTAATATAGATCCAACTATATATTAGACTTGCTAAAAGTGTATAGTTTCACTAGTAAATTATATAAATAGTCATCAATACATCTTCAGCCCTCTGAAGAAATAAAATTCTGAGATATGCTACTGAAAATGTATCATACTGACCATCTTCAGACTTTTCAAAGTCTGGTATGATACTGGTGGGTACAAAAAAGACAGCTGGAGGAAGAAAGCAAAACAAATAGTTGTCACAGATACCAGTGACCTCTAAAACTTTATTGTTCTCATGTAACTCGCCTTCTCCCCAAACAGGTTTAGAAAGAGTGTGAAATTTCAGGATGTTGTATTCTCCCCATTTATGAATGGGAGGGTGGGAGGTCTGCTTATTGATATTTGTGCTGAACAGACATCTGACACTGACTGGGCCAAGCACAGGCATACCCTTAAGATAAGAAGATACATGAGAATCCAACTAGGTCCCTCACCTGAGGCACTTTAGGGGATCTGGTTATAAATGGAGAATGAAAGGCACGATGACAAGGTAATAGCGCAATTAGGAAAAAAAGAGAGAGGGCATTTTAAACTAGTCAGAACCAGACAAATTCTGTTATTAATGAGAATCTTTCGCCTCCAGGTTGTTGTATCATATGTCCTTGGGGAGTTGATTAAATGAGAGTTTTAGGAAGATGGGGGAAGAAAGAGGAAAGTTGAAATATTTTTTTTTTTTTTTTTTCCCCTATTTGGGGCTACTAGACCTGATGCATAAACAACAATTATCTACACACTGTCTGGGTATCAAAAGGGTAGCTAAATTATTTGAACTATGCTACCATGGGTAGAAAGACTGGGAGATGGAGGCAATAGATTAGAGAGCTTTGACATTCCACTTGCCTGTATGCTCAATTCTTCAAGGAAGGGAGTGTTTCATGTGTCTTCTCATTGTCTCTGGATGCCATTAAAGAATAGTCCCAGTAGACTGAAAACTCTCATCCATTTCTTCTCTGCCAAAAGAGCAGCCACTTTGTGTCCAGGTGTGGGTGTAAAGGAAGGGGAACAATGAACATGTTTTGCAGGTGTCAGTCGGACTGTAGAGATGTTCCTAGGGAAAAAGGAGGAGAATATTGATGAGAATGGTTGTGCCTTTTTTGTGAGTAGTAATCTCTCAGTATTAGCTGTATTTTATTTAGTTTTTCTTCTCCCCTCCTATTTCACAGAGAGATTTCTAGCACTCAGCATTTCTCTGTGACTGTGATGTATCTAACATCCAGCTCTGTTCCTGAAATTATTCTGCTAATACAGGAGAGCTCACTTATCACCTGTATGATGAGGTGGATTGCTTAGATCAAAATCTGCAAGAAACCTAATGCTGGTAACCTTTCATGTTGCTAAATAGAACAAACTTACCTGAGGAATGAGTGTGCAATTAAAAACCTTTGTGCATCTTTGTGGTTTTAACTGCTATACTTCAGCAGCTTTAAAAATCTTTCATACTGCAGTTAGACTTCTTGCTTTATATCCAGTGTATTTTTTTCCTTAATTACTTTCTTTGCTTCCAAAAGCTTTGTGTCAGCAGAGTCAACTTTGGCAGAAAGTCTAGCTTCTAGCCCTGAAGAGAGATTAGTCATTGAGCAACAACACTGTCTGAAAAGTGTAGCGGTTTTATACACTAATCTTAAAAAAATCCCTATTTTTTCAAAATCAGACTGTAAGACATGTGAAGGAATAGTTATTTTTAATAAATACTTCTACAGCTCCTGTGACAAGCATTATCTAATCAGTATTGCTTATTTAGTAGAATCAATATTATTTAATAATGTTCCATACTTAGTCAAGTCAGGGTGGTCTTGACATTATGGAAATACACAGCCAGTGCTGTACCCATCTCAAGGACCCTGCGCTCTAAGAGGCACTCTCTAACAAATGGACTTGATGAGCAAGTAGACAGAACAGCTGGTAGGATGGAGTAGTATTAGTAGCAGGATGGTTTAGTGTAGACTATCAGTGTAAAAACAGTGAATCAGTTGATGGTATCTGAAAGTAATTGGTTCCCCATGTCTTTTAAGTCAGGTGGAGGTACAGGATATAACAGCAGTTCTTCTGATTTTCACAAGCAGTTTCTCCCACTCGATAAGAGTGAAGGAAAATACAAAGAAAATTAGAGGGGAAAGAGAAGGAAGTCATTGCAGCGGGATATTTGTCTCCACAAAGGAAGTTGATCTCGCATAAGTCAGCAGAACGAACAGTTGAGACGGAGTAAAGTCTAAGAGGCTGAATGTTTGTGGTAGAAAAAGTAAAGTGCATGAAGTTAGGCGATATCAGCAAAGTGACGTGGAAAAAAAAAAATCTGTGTACGCAGTTTAAGTGGAGTTGATACTGATCAAAGTATGAGAGAACCTGGTGTGGACAGAGAGATCTTGGTACAAGGACAAACAGCAAATTTTTTGGTGTCGGTTTCCAAGCTATTAGAAATTCAAAGAAGAAATTTCAGCAGTAGTGATCTGATGATCAGCAATGATGATCTGATCTACTGTGATAACGAAAGAGGAGTTTTCAGTTTAAAAGAAAAAAAAAAGTCACTAGCATGGTTTTCTCTGCATTGAGTTTTGGTTGAGCTCCTGAGGAGGCTTTCTGGTCCTGATCCTTCTGTACTGATGGTAGAAGGTTGTTATCTGCTTGTTCTATTAGTCTCTTAACTGTTGCATATATTTTAAAAAGGAAAAAAAACCAAACAAGCCAACAGCTGGGCAGTAGTTGTTATCATACACGTATTGCAATAAAACATTATCTGGGTAACATCATTGTCATCTTGAATTAGTATGTTCTACAAAGTTTATCTCTTCATGCTAAAAAGAAATCGTACTGTTGCAGAGCCATCAAGATTATTATAAATCTTTTAACTATGGCAAAATTCCATTGTCCTTCTAGGAGTATGGTAAAATAAACATTTACACTCATCTTTCTTGTACAGTATAATACAAATTAACCTACAACAGACAGATCTCTTAACAAAAACTACTGATAGTTGCAGAGACCCAGATCTGAAGTCATTGTAATTTGAATTGTTTTACTGAACCCTTTCAGAAACGGTATTTTAAGTAATCAAGAACCTGCATTTTGTATGGTTTGATAGTAGAGAAGCAGAAATTACTTCCACTGCAAAGTTACCAAAACTGGCATGAGACTATTTTTTTTAATACAGTTTTCCCTCTGTTTCTAGTTATGTGGTGAACATAGGATTGATAGACAAGCTGTGTTGCTGTTTCCTCTCCGTTCAAGGCCCTGTTGAGGAGAATCCCAAAATAGCAACTTTTCTACAAAATGCCACAGCAGTGTTGCATGGAATATGTCAACTGTGTTTTGCTGTCAGTGGAAGGTAGGTGCACGTGGTCTGTCATCTTTAATATGTTCATCAAGCAGCAGCCTTTGTAACTCTGTGCCAACACTGTGTTCATGGAAGCGAGCGTTCTGATTGAGGCTGTTAGACAGAACTGTTCTTAGTCACACAGTAATAACCAGTAAAGAAACAGTGCAGGAGATTCAGTCTGCTCACCCTTTTTCCCATTGAACTGTAATTAGTTACCTGCACTGAGTCTTGATTCTTGTAAGTCATTTATCAGAATTGCAAACTTTATCTCCTTTAGTCATCATTACAGAGAGGGTTTTATCACCGCTAATTCTAAGTGTCCAGTCCGAAGGACTTCAAGAGGTATTTTATTATCAGCTAAAATCAACTCTTAATTGATTTGTCTCTAGAGCAGCCTAATTCAGCTCCTGTTCTTTAAAATACCACTATCAGTAAGGGAATTACATTTTTTATAAATAAAAGTATTACTAGATTGTCAGGGAATTTTCTGATGCAAAATGTTTGTTATCGTAACCTAACCAGAGTTGTGAGGAGTAAGCATGAGGTATGTGTCTGCCAGCAAATCTGGACTTCTGTAATCTACAGCTTAGGACAGCCTGACACTGTGAGAGTCAAAATTTCAGATCTTTGGGGTACACATACTAGAACCTACCACCATTAGACTGTTACACATTTCAGGAAAAGACAAGGCTGACAGAACTTTACAGTGAATTCCTGAAGGGTAAAATGATGCTGGGGCAGAAAAACCAGAGTTAATAAAACATAAAATAAGAAACAAAGCTGTAGCTAAGAGCTGTTGCTGGTAACCTAGGGACACAGGCCCATGGAAAAAGAACTGCAAGAAATATGAGCCCAAAGAGACCATCCCAACTTACTGACATTTCCCTTTCTGAAAGCTGCCAACTTGGCATTTACATTCCAGGACAGCGCTGCCAAAAGTCAAATGCATACTAAAAAAACCCAATAAAAATCACCCTTCTCTTAGTGAAATAATAATTCTAGCTACAAGAGTAAGTAATATAATATTTACAATTTCTGAAGCAGGCGCATGTTTCACTCGCATAATAGAGATCTTTGCACCCCAAAATAATACGGCACTGTGCAAGTACTTCCTTCCAGAACATCTGTCCTTTGTAGCAGAAGAACAATTTTAGAGGTTTGAGCATTTTTCTTCACAGTTACACCAAGAAGTATCTGATCTTACTACCTGCATATAATAGCAACACATTGGGTTTTATCCAAAGGTGCTGATTGGTCTTGATTCCCAGGTTGAATTGTTCATTTGAGCATGAAAAGAAATGAGAGGAATGAACTTGGAGATTTCAAAACTGTTGTCTTTCACTTCTAGATCAAAAGCTTTGGTGTAACTGATTAGAAAGGCAGTTTAAATTAAATGTCTTTCATCACCTGAGCCCACTCTCATGTAAGAAGTGAATGCAGAGTGTAATTCTGTCATGTTACAGAAGTCCTTAGTATTCAAGGTGATTTAAATGGAACAAGGTATTGCCAAGCACAGATTAAGGTGGCAGAAACAGCTCAAATTTATTGAATTCTTAAATATGTCACAATACAGTAATACATGTTGTGTGATACATGATCTGCAGCACAAAAGGTGGCCTCTCTTTGTGAGAAATACAGATGCCTCTTTCATTCGTGGTAAATAATAGTAGGAGGCAGTGCAGCCTATTCAGTCAGAATCCAGCATTTCTCATTCTTCATCTCTGTTGATACATGTTTGAGCACCAAACAAACATGCCATATTACACTTCTCTGTACATCAGAGTAACTAACCATTCTGATCATAAAACTTTTGAAGTTATTACTGAGAGGAAAAAAAGTCTATCAAGTACTACCAGTGCTCTGACACTGTAGCGTGAAAAGAAGTTTTGCCAAAATAATATCAGGCTTTCACCATTGTTGCAAGAGCAATTTTGAATTGTTCTTTTGATATAACCTCCTATATAGAATGTTTCCGGGTTGGGAACTAATTTATGCTCCTGAATTAGTGACAGCAGGGGGCGCAAAATTGTTTTTTCTGATAGAACTATTTCAGGCTGTTATTTGTCATGTAAAAAGTTGTCGTTCCATATTAAATGCTTTAGAGTTATTTTTATGCAGTGCTCTTTAAACTGTGTGCAGATCTTTGCATGGTGCGCCACTGAGTGGCATGGTGGGAAGCTGATAGGACAGTAGACGCTGCGTGGCTAACACACTGGGGACCACCTCAGGGCTCTCCAACCATCCACAGTGCCTGCAACAATGAAATCCTTTATGAGCCAGAAACGGCCAAGTGCTGTGTGACCCTCCTCCTTTGCTTTCAGATACCACCAGACTGTTACGAACTTTACTGCAACTGTAATCTGCGATATTCCCAGAGGGCCAGAAGTTAAACGCTCTTTAAGTTTTAAACTATTAAGAGATTCTGTCCTGTGGGTACAAAGTATGTTAGGCCATTTCTGGAGCTCTGATGTAGGAAGAGCTGTCAATCTAGACTTTCCTGTCTTCCTCAGAAGAACGTTTCATAAAACTCACAAACTTAGCGGAATGTTTCTAATCCAAGCTCTGAATTGATACCCACTGTTTAATTGGGCAGTTACTTCATGGAAAACAATTTTATAGGCAGGGAAGAGATCTCAGTCAAGTATCTCCCTGCACGTACCTCTACATCAGGCAAGATGTCACAACAGTAGTGATTATTAGAGAATGGCCTCAAATTGTATCATATAAGTATCTCAGCATTAAGTATTAAATGAAGTCTGTGGTTGATATAATGATGATAAAATTTTAAGACATAAACTAAGATACTTTTTTATTCCTGTGGTAGACTTGGAAAAAAAAGTCAAGAATCATGGAGTTAGATACAATAAAGGAAAGTCTTGCTAATGTAGAAACATAAATTGGAGGATTCTCAATTTTAAAATCATAAAAAGTTATTGAAATGAGGGAATCCATTCTGAACATGTGTTATAAACATATCTGAGTAGGAGAGAGGGATTTTCTTTTCATTAATGGTCTAGGTCTTTAAAAAGATTTAACTTTTATATTGATCTTACCTCTCAAATGATCATTTTTTTGTACTGGCTAATAAATGCTAGATTGATTCTTCTAATTGAAGTTTTGCTGTGGATGTAATAGCACGTTTTCCAAACAGTGTGTAATGTGTATGAAAGATCATTTGTTGAAAACATTAATAACTTGTAACCCTATGTGAACCTTGTTTTGATAATTTTTATACCCTCATCTGTTACATAGTGAGAATATGTGAGGGTGACTTGAGACCTCCAACTGGAAGTCCCATTTTTCTCATGCTGTGTTGCATCCATTGCTAGCAATGGAGGTGAAAGCTCCTTTCTCCCTGATGAGTTTTAAAAAAAAAAAAAAGGTGTATAAGAGCTGAAGATAGGGTATTGTCCCTTATTGTATGTAGTGAGAAACCATAAAATGCAGCATGTCTGAATATTGAGCTATCTCTCTTTGCTGAGCAAAAGATGAACCTGTTGTTTGATACTTAGGCTTGAAAGTTGTGGCTATGATAATGCTTAACTGTTTTTTCACTCACCATTAAGAGTAGCAGTACCCAGAATTGAAAACAGAGACATTTTTATTAACCTGAAATAAAGCAAAATATTAAATAGACTTTATACAGAATAACAGTGGTTTATATAGCCCTATCAATCTCTCTTGCATTTTGTGTCCAATTCCAGATGTCCAGTAGCAATGTTCAGGATGATAGCCTTGTTTTCCAGAGTTTATTATTGTAACTATGAGAGATAGAAGGCCTATTTTGAGCCCTTGAGTCCTGAATACACATAGAGAGTATGCTTGGCTTGTAAACACAAGACAGAAAACAGTGAGCAGGCATGGAATGCAAGGAGCATTAATAAAAATTTGGCCATGCTGCCCCAACTCAGTCTTCCCTAAAAGCAGGAGTGAAGACTTAAGTAAGAAAATCTACAGCAAGTCCTTCATCAGTATAGCAAGGATTTTTTCCTGTACTGCCCAGTGGTCATCAAATCTGTATCCTTTTTTTCCCTATAAGTCTTTGGAACTAAGATTTCTGTCCAAGAAGTTTAGTTGTTACTCCGTGGAGGACTACTGTTAATGCCTTATTTTGCTTTTGCCCATTAGTATGAATGAAGAAATTCATACTAAATACAGAGTTAATGCAAACAGCAGGAGGAAGCTATCAGGAGTAGTGCACTGTAAGGGTTAATCACTAAGGAAGAATGTTCTCCCTAAGAGCAGTACAGTGGACTAGCAGTAACACAGACACAAGGAGGTAAGTGAGTTTTGCATAAGGAGAATATTGCAAATGATAGTCCCTCAAATTACATAGCTTCTTGGGACATCAACTTTTTCAAAATTTTGCTATTTTCTTGATACAGGAAATGTCTGCAAGCTCCCTCATTGATCTAGGAAAATAGAATGTCATAGCAGAACAGTAAATTGTTACTGTTATATGTTATCTCAAAACAGCGGTGGAATACATATAAATCTGTGTCAACAGCTAATGAAGTTGTGGATTACAAGCTGCAGTGGCAGAAAGCTGCAGATATATAGGGTTTGATCCTGGAAAATAGTGACTGTCATGTCACAGATACGCAAGGAAGTAGGCTGGCTTGTTTTCAGTTTTATTACAGTAATTAAGATAATGTCTGTTTCAGCTGTTGAATGGCGAATCAGATGCAAGTCTGCCTGAATGCTGGTTGTGCTTCTCCCACTTCCAAGGGACAGCAGATCCAGCAAGTACTGTAAACTAACTAAAACTTGTTCTTGAAATTACTAAAAAGTTTCAAATCATTGCTTTTACACACTACTGTGATTCCTAGCTTGACAGTGTGAATTATAACAAGGTCTGATGGGTGCTAAATACTTCTTTATACTTCTTTTATTATTATTTTGCCTCTTCATTTTGACATCTCTTTCTAAATAAAATAATTTAGAAGCAAAAAGTACACATGATAGTTTTTAAATCCTAATAATAAAAAAAAACCAAAACCAACAAACCCCCCCAGATTATACTCTAAGCCTTTTGAAAACTCATGTTTCCATTTGGCTCCATGTTTTTGATCAGGAGTATATATTTCAAATATACAAACATTATAATGTATACCCTTAAGAGAGGCTTGTCTGCTTGTTAGCTCAGTTTTTAAAACAATATATTTTCAGATATAAACAGTTTGCTTATATTGAAGCTTGGAGAAATTGTAGTTTTATACTTGTTCCACAGAGTATGCTGTTTCTCATCAAGCTGTATTGAATTCCTGTTTTTAATAAATAGTGGTATATTTTAAGCAATGAAGTACCACTGTTTAGTATCTTTCTTTCCTGTGATGGATATATCCACATTTTAAAATTCTTAACCTTTTTTTTAGTCATAAACCCTGTACCAATTCCTGAGACTCCTTGATGGCAGAAGCTGAAAATCGTAATGGCAACCCGTAATGAAAATTCCCTGCATTTCATTAAACTTTTCTCTTTAAGATCCTGCAGGTTGTTTGACTGTAATATAAATATTTGCCTGTTTTTCTGTATTAAATATAGAGACATGGTAAAATTTGAAAGCCAATCAGTTTTCCCAGCTATATAAGCCAATGTAAAAAATCTGGTAAGTCTCGCTTCCCTTCAGTGATTAATAGAAAGGGTTTTGTCCAATACTGATTATTTTACTTTGGCAGCTGCTACAGACACAGTAAGCTTCTTTAAATAGGAGAGTTAAAAGGAGGTACATCTATAGGAATCTCCTCTCTTAACTTCAGTTACATAAAACCTAGGTTTCTTGTATGACGTTGTCATCTTATGCTATGTTTTTATGGGCTTTTACTTCAGTCTGTATCCTGACAGTTAGCACTGGATTTTCACTGGGCTTACCTATGAGGTGGACTAAAAATCTGCTAAATGTATGAAATCCACTGTTGTACAGGCTTGAGCAAAATCACTCAATGCAGTATACGCAAAGGTTCATGCTTTATTTTCCAACTTCCCATATACATTTTTTCTACTTAAAAGCCCACAACCAGTATGAATAACGTCTTTTACCTTTTTATTGTAAACATTTAGGCTTAAAGTGATTATAACTGACAGTTAAAACCAACAGGAGCCAGTGGCCTGTTCATATACACATTAACTGTAATACAGGCAACATCAAAAATAAACATTTCAACAGTGAGATTTTTTTTTAACAGTTTTGTCCTGTGGTATAACTTCAAAATTCCTGGTCTTTTCTGTGAAAAAAATAATGCGTGCATTTTGAGTTATTTTACAATTGACTTTTTTATGTATATTTTGATTCATTCACTGCTTCAGAGCAGCACAAAATGGTAAAAGGATTGCATCCAGCAATGTAAGCTTTTTCATATGGAATTGTTTAAAAATAATGATGGAGTGAGAGTTGAAAGCAAGCTAACTTTAACCTTTGGTAAAATTGGTCAATCTTCTCATTGTATATAGTCACAAAAAATTCTGTGAGATACCATACAGAGTAATTAATTTGGGGTTATCATTTGACCATGAGTGGGTTTTTTTCTGTTTTGTCCTGTTGAAAAAGCTAAGGTTGAAATTAAGAAATACTGGTTGGCAAAAGGAGCTGTGCTTTCATGTGATACTGTGGAAATAAACATTCTAGTTACCTGAGTGTAGTTAAGTGACAGTTAACACATTTTGGCTACTGCATACTGCAAAAGAAATAATTGGACATCAGGAGGTATTTTAAAGTGAGGAACACTAAGGAGTCCACAGACACACAAAGCAAAGTTGTAAAAATGGTGGTCCCAGAGCTGTTAGCTCACCCTCCTTTTGCAGCCATCCACATTCGTTCCTCACTTGCAGCCGGATTCACGTGCCAACGGGACTTGAAACTATGCAGCAGGAATCTGCGTAAAGGCACAGCTGGCAAGGCCATGTGATGGTTCAGGAAGTGTCTCTGCTGACTCCATTCAAACACACTCACTTAAAGACCACAGAGCTTCAAAATCAAGATTTTGGGCACGGATTCCAGGTGTAGGAAAACAAAAGTAATGCCATAAACTGTTGTGCCATGTAGCCCCACCCAAAACACATTTCTAGCTCTAGTATTTTTCCCACTTTTTTTATTCTTTATGGAGTAAATGTTAGGGTCATTATGAGTGTTACAAATCACCAGCTGAATGTTTGTGGTTCTTCTTTTACGGCAGGTAAGTGGCATCAAATCATAATTTTAATCATCTTTTTAATGTACTTCAGCTTGTCTTTGGAATGTTATTACATGTTTTTTGAGAGAATCCTATGCCGGTGGCCTTCTGAAGCACTGTCACAGCTGGTTTTGTGGCACATTTTCTTTAAGGATTGTTAGATGTTCAGTTGGCTACCACAGTATTAAACGAACACGCTGGTTTTGGAACTTGTACAATAAAGTCAGACACGTTTGTCTCCAGCTGACTCTTTACAAATGGCTGACTGCTAACTTGCAGAGTTGTAGTGGAGGTCTGGTGGTGACTGGTGGTAATGGAGTCACTTGTGTAACAACACAGGTACTGGAAAATACGCACAGCTACATTGCTTTTGTTCTTACTGTGTCTCACCTAAAGATCTCATTGCTTCTTTCAAAGATTTGTGAAGTAGTTATGCAATCTTGTGTGGTTTTTTGTGCAGCATAGGTGTCGTGGTTTACCCCCAGCCAGCAACTAAGCACCACACAGCCGCTCACTCACTCCCCCTCCACCCTGTGGGATGGGGCAGAAAATTGGGAAAAATAAAACTCATGGGTTGAGATAAGAACAGTTTAATAGAATATAAAAAGAAGAGACTAATAATGATAATGATAACACTAATAAAGTGACAGTAGTAATGATAAAAGGATTGGAATATACAAATGATGCACAGTGCAATTGCTCACCACCCACCGATCGATGCTCAGTTAGTCCCTGAGCGGCAGTCCCCCCGTCCCCACTCCCCCCAGTTCCTATACTAGATGTGACGTCACACGGTATGGAATACCCCCTTGGCCAGTTTGGGTCAGCTGCCCTGGCTGTGTCCTGTGCCAACTTCTTGTGTCCCTCCAGCTTTCTCGCTGGCTGGGCATCAGAAGCTGAAAAATCCTTGACTTGAGACTAAACATTACTTAGCAACCACTGAAAACATCAGTGTTATCAACATTCTTCTCATACTGAACTCAAAACACAGCACTGTACCAGCTACTAGGAAGACAGTTAACTCTATCCCAGCTGAAACCAGGACAATAGGTATTGCTGAAATAGGACCGGGACATTAATCCTTGAGGTAGCAGCAGAGGATGCTGTACTTAAAAGCGTTTTCAGTAGCTTTGAACACTCATGGACTATAAACAGAAATAACTTGGAAAGAAGTGGTACCCATAAATGTTAATTTCAGATAAGATCATTCCTTACATGTGTGATCTAACTGATAAAAAGCAGAAGTGAGTCATCTGAGCAACTGCTTTCTAAATGTAAAGATGTGAGCGGACAGTGATGGAAGCAGATGGGTGCTAGTAGAGTAAGTTGTGTACAACCCAAATACTGTCCTATTGTATTCATCTGGGCTCCAGGCTGCGAGAAGACCCCTCAGAGGCTGTGCAGAGATACTTCATAGCTTGGGTGCTAAAATAACCATCCTGTGCCTCCTAAATTGTCCCTCCTTCACCTGCAGCATTTCAGCTTCCTTGCAGTAGCTGTGCACACTGTCCCCACCCAGCTGCTAAGCGGTCCCTGCTCAGGGGCACGACGGGAGTTTGAAAGACCCTGGTTATCAGCCTTGCTGTCTGAAACAACCAGGTGTTGCTCATGTTTTTAGTGCCCACTCATGCTACCTTACAGAAGAATTGTATCCATGACAAAATGCATAGATACTAGCTTTCAGGTTTGCTATTATAACTGGAAAGATGGTGTTTCATGTAACAGTTGTTCCTTCTTCTCTTAAAATATTTAAGGTATATTTGAAGTTAGCCCAGTATCAGGGCTTCCTTTGGGACGTGGAGAACACGGGTTTGTTATCCTGCTCTGCCTGTTTCTCTCTCTTTTGCTTTGGTCCAAGGAAACAACGGTGTGCTGTTACCAATAGAAATTCTCATTGATAGACATTGGGTTTGGGTGAGGTGGTGCTTTCTTACCTGGTCTTTTTGCTTCACTAGAAAAGTGAAAATGACAGAAGATAATGATGATGATTGCCAAAACTTGGTAGCTGCTGAACTCGTGGTTTAGTTGCTCCATTGAAGAGAAGTGTCTGTATCATAAAAAGCAGGATTAGTCAGCCTACCTAGGCTCTGGGTTGGAAACTTCACTGGAGTGGAACAATGTGTGTAAGAGGTGGTGCAGGGTGCTTCTAATGCAGATACTGAAAAGATCATTTAGAGCCATTCTAGTCAAGGAAAAGCTCCTTACTGATTCTGGTCAACAGGAATATTCTCAGCCCTCTGAGTGTCCAGTCTTTTCTGTATTAAACTGAGGTCTTCAGAGTTGTGGATTGTTTTAGGAAGTGGTTCTTGTCTCCACTACTTTCCCATTTCCTTTGGTTTTACTTGTTATAAAAGGGGAAAGATGCCCTCATCTAATTTGCCCTTTTAAAACATCTTCTCATATCACCTGTCATATCTTCCTTTAATTATAAAAAAGAGTAACATATAGACTCAATCTTTGATATTGGCACTTATTTCTTTTTTTCTTTGTTCTTTTTTTTTAGTTAAGATGGAAACATGGTAGATGAGGTAAAGACCAGATTTTGATGTAACATATTTTCAGTGTTACTGTTCACTGTATCTTAGTATTTTAGTGCTTCCTTTGATTGCCAATATAGACTAAATGTATTTCTGTAATGAAGTTCAGGTGATTTACATGTTGGGTTTGAATTAGAACTCAGAGTATATAAAACATGTCGAATTATTTTTGTGCTTTATTTTATGTTTACCTGCCTTCCACACGTAGTCACTGCTCTGGAAGTTAAATAATCTTAATCTTCCTTAGTAGGGACTGTGCTGCATCATCTTCTGGATTATTAATAACGTGAAAGAACATGAACAGTACAAATCATGGAGGGATTATGTTAAGTGCTTTTGAAAGTTTGGATGTGAGAATGGAAAGGGCATCCCGAGTTATTTGCCTGCCTGTTCTGATATCCTAGATAGCCAAAAACCTTCTCCGTTACCAAAAGATAACAAAGAAACCTAGTTTACATTCGTACAAGCTGCGCTGGTTTGTCTCGAGCATTTCTTACTTGTTTGTGCTTTGTTACCATACAGTCTCCCATAATAACATCTGACTGAAATAAGCAGTAGTGTGTTTTGTTAACTGCTCGACCACTTCATTCTTAAATTCCTGCAGAACTATTTGATTAAGATCATCTGGTCCTAGTAACTTAGTTTGCTACTTAGGTAGGCAGTTTGTTCCAGTTGCCTGCAGCCCGTCACTGAGGCAGTGAGAGGCTCCAGGGAGTTCTCCCACCTCTGCTGGCTGGTGTTGCAAGGAAGAAAGATGGGTGTAGGCTACTGACCTGAGACAGAGCTTGCATGGAGCCCCTAAAGTGCCTCCAGGCTTCTAACTTTAAAGCTGTCGAATTTTCTGCATGGTCTCATGCTGGTGTCGTGAACCCATTTTGGGAGTAAAGACACCCGTATGTGGAGAAATATATTTAAAGATACAGCTGCACTGCAATTAAAAGAGAGCATGAGACAGTGCCCGGATTATTGAAAGTATTTTCTGGAAATGTTGTGGTTTCTTGACACATTAGACATCAGGTTTTTTCCTTTTTAACAGCTTACCGTTTTTCTAATTTTTGGCTTATTAGAAATACTGCATCCTGGGCAAGTGTTCTAGCTGAGTGCTGGTCTCCTCCTCAGACGGCTTAATGTTTCTTTGACAGATCTTGGAACATATTTGACAATACGCGCCAGGACCCCACAGGACTAACAGCAGTTCTTCAGTCTACGGATCTGGTTGGAGTCTTGCATATGCTGTACTGTGTTCTTTTCCACGGGACAATTTCAGATCCAAACACAGCAAGTCCTAAAGACAGCTATGCAGCAAACACAATCCAGGTTGCCATTCAGAGTTTACGTTTCTTCAATAGTTTTGCTGTTCTTGATCTGCCTGCCTTTCAGGTAACAGATGTTTTGAAACTTTTGCTTAGTGTGAAAATGTTAATTATTGTATATACTTTTGGACTAAGTTTTGTCTTTAAGATCTGAGTTATTGAAGGGACTTTCATGATTAAATGTTTAGGTTTTCTTCATGCATAAAATTGGTAACTGTTGTTGTTTCCACCATATAGTTATGGCTCATTAATTTAATCAAAAAGTGAAAATTTAGAATACATGAAATGCTGAATCCAATCCATGACTTATCTATTCAAAAAGCATCATTTTAACATAGTACTTTTTATATTTAATAAGCCCCAAAAATGTAAAAAAAATCTTGGTCAAAAGCACGAAACAACAGTTTTTCCTATGTGAAAGGACTTGCTTATATTATAACCACAATTTACATTTGTCAGTGCTTTCAGTGGCTACTTGCTTTAAGATTGTACAACTGAAACTGAAAATCACTTGATATTAATTTTTTTAATCCAAATAAAATTTTATTGACCAAAAATTGGAAATTTAACTTTTAATAATTCTTGTTCACAAAAAAATCCAAAAAGATCACATTTTGAGTCTTGAGAAGGTCTTTTCTTACCCTTCTTCTGTGAACAGATTTCTAGTGTAAATGAATCATTTTCCATACAAAGAAAATACAAATACTAGTGTATTTCTCAGATAAATTGGCGAAGCTGTTATGTTAATATAAAACACCTGTCAAAAAGCATTGCTTTGCAAAACACCTTTAGCAGCATCAATCTTACACAATTCATCAGAACAGGTTTCTGTTGCATTTAATATGTAATTTGTATGTAAGTTGTACCACACACTCCATCTGAAATACATTAAACTCAGCACAAGCTTTGCATGAGCAAAGAATTTAGTGTAAGGGTATAAGTCTCCTTCAGTTCTTATTTCTTGACTTTGATTTTTAGTACATTTAGCATCTCTAATAACAGCAACAAGCAATTTGCGTGTGGCAACATTGATCTGTATAGATGCAGTTCCAGGATCCAGTCCAGTCAGAGGTTTTTTTTATAGGGCAAAGAAACAGTGAATTTATTGGAGTTTCATGTAAAACAACTCTTAGACACACCATTAACTCCCTTTTCTTTCTGTAAATCAAGGTGTATCAAAGTAGTTCTACAGCTTGTTCAGTACCTCTTGGTTTGAGACTGGATGTTTATTTGTTGCTGTAGATATTACAGGTATATACCAGAGAGTAAGACCTGAATTGGGACAGTTACAGCTTGTAGGGGAGCTATAGCGAATCGCACTGGCTGAAGGGCTGCTCCCTGCTATCTCAAGAAACCGCTATTAATTTTTAAAATGCAGGCTTCTACTTACACTGTCTGTATTCACCCCTCTACCAACTACCATTGTATCTGAGCATTTATAACAAACCATGAGCATTAATTCCCAAATCCCACTATCTGCATTAGTTTGTTCTACATAAAATGGCACAAGATAGTAATTATTGTCTAAAGGGTGGTAGAAAACTAACCAGTGTGAATTATTTAATTCACTTCCTCGATGCAGGGCTTGGCTTAGGAAGTATCCACTTAGCTGTCTTACTGAATTGTAGGCATAGTATTGTTTGTGATGGACAGACACACTTGTGTAATCTCAGCAGCTATCCGTTTCAATGTATTAATGTGATTTGTTTCTGTAATGTTAAAAAAATCAACATACATCTGAGGCAGTTTGCTGTCCATTCTGACCTTGGGTCTATAGCAGGCTAGCAAACAGCAGAGAGAAAAAGCGTAGTTTATGTACTCTCTGATAATTATCTCTAAGGAATAGTTTTACCACGCAATAGTAGGACTATAGAATAGGGTTTTTTGATTAACAGAAGAGGTCTGGTATTCTAGAGTTTGTATTAGCACAGATGGCTTATGGGTATATATTTCATTTAATTTGACAGTCTAAACAATGGAAAGATGGTAGTGAGAAACGACGCAAGATCCTGAGCTGATATTAATTCTGGCTAAAAAGGAAGCATAGTTTCCTTGAAAAATTAGTTTAACTTTTATACACAAACTCAGGTGCCCTTTGACCTGTTGTTATCAGGGAAGGTTAAACCCAGAGTGCTAGGTCACAGCATACGTGGATAGCACTAATTAAATAAGGGTGGACCTAAGAACATGGCATTTACATGATGTAAAGCAGTAAATGGTGGCTGTATTGTGCGTTAAATTTTGAAAATACACTAACTTACCAGAATGCTTGAGGTTCAAGGTGGAAAATATCCACAGCTGAGTCTGTTTTAATTGTCAAGCATTCTACTTTTGCTGGGTAGATTTGGAGTATGCTAAAACTGAACTATACTACAGACTGGGATTTATGTATACGTACTTAACACAGGCTACGAGGTATAAAATGAAGAAAACTCTCAAATGAAAGAGATTTTCTCACAGGCCTGCATTGCTGTTTCATTAGAGTTAGTAGACTGTCATGCTCATTCCTTGTGCTTTAGTTTTCCCCTTTGACCTTGTGTCGTTCTGTCTGTTTGACATGTTTATTAAATAGAGGCTGTAGGCTGCACAGATAAAATCTAATTCTGAATCTCCATGTTACAGCAATTTGCCTACTTTTAAAAAACATCCCAAGAAGCTTTGCAGCTGAGTGTTCTCTCTGTTTGGATGTTTCTAACTTCTTTTAATGTTTGAAAAGTCATTATTTGTTATTAATCTTTGTATTCCATTCAGAGCGCGGTTATTAATGAGAAATGCATTTTGCTCTTCTGCAGAAATGAAGATGGTTTGGTTTCTTTTGCTTATTACTAAGAAATATTATTAGCATTAAGTTTTCCTGGAACATGTAATGTATGTCAAATGAAGTGGTCAACCTAATGCTACACTGAATGTCAACTAAGCAGAATCCAATTTTTGCAGTGTCCCTTTAAAATTGGAATTTATTCTTGTTTTTGTGGCTTTTAATGTTATAGTCCAGTTGTAAACAATAAGTTACTGAAAGAAGAGAGCTGATTCTGTCCTGCTCCAAAGTCATCGCAACAAAGAACATACCCTATGCTTTGCAGAAAAAATAAAAGGGTGCAATTGATGTGTATGTAACTCTCACAATTTCTGTAACATGCTGCTAGACTGTAATTTCTGTTTCTTGGCCTTTTTTTCAGTCTATTGTGGGTGCTGAAGGACTGTCCCTTGCATTCCGGCATATTATCAGCTCTCTGCTGTGGTACTGTTCCCAGCATACCTGTGAAGGATTGCTACACGAAGTCATTATTTGTGTGGGCTATTTTACTGTAAACAACACAGATAATCAGGTAAGGCAAATGGAAAATGGGATCAGAAGTTATCAAGGGCACATTTAGTCATGGATCCCTCAAGAAAACTAATCCCCTCAACAGTGTTGCTGAAGCGCTTGGAATTCCTGTGAGCGCAAACATATGCATTTGCAAAAGAGAAGCTGAAGTTGCATCTTAACACAAAAACGTTAATTTTATGCGTCCATAAGCAAACTGCATGTTCTTATGCAGACAATGATGCTGACATTGCACTGATTTTTAAGTAGCCTTACTTGCTGCCAAGATATACTTAGCAACTGTTATTCTTAATTCCAAGTTAACTTCATGTCTATTTGATCAGATGGCTCTGGTACCCAAGTTAAACCCTTTTAAAGCCAACTAAGCTAGTCTGCCATGAAGACATGTCCTCAGATGCCAGTGTAGCCATCTCCCTGGTAACCAGAGCACTCATTTAAGTTTAAGCCATCCTTTTCCTTGAATCTTTTTAGTAGTAAACCAAATACTCTGTTGAACAAACAGTGAAAATTCCCATTTAGCTTCCTTGATTGTTGTCCACTTCAAAAATATTTCAAGTATTTTAGCCTTAAAAATCTCTGAGTTTCCTCAGCTTATATGTAGCATCTCAGGATGTATTGGGCAGGGCAGAAGTTGGCACTAGCTCTTTATTTTTGAGTATGTGAACCAGACTCTGGGTACATAGAACCTGCATCATGGTGCCTACATCTGTGGTATGATTCAGTTGAATGCTGTATTTTGTGAAGTTACTCTCTCCATATTTGTAACACCTGGTTCCTGTTTTTGTTCCACTTTTGGGGTAGGAGTTCAGGATGAGGAGCTTAGTGCCCTCAGTTAAGCTGACGAGCAGAAGAAAGAAGTGTTGCAACTTGTCAGCAACGGTTTAGAGAAAAGCCATCCGATAACATTCTTACAGTTTTGACTATGATTGGAACATGATAATATCTTAAAGCTGACGATGCTGTGAGAAGTATTATATAATTATATAATGTAACTATATAGTAATTTTTCTGTGGCTTTGGCCACAGCTGGAGGGAGGATCCTGCAGCCTTCCTACCCTGTGCAACCAAATCCCACGCAGGATCTGGAGCTAACTGTGGGCAACACTTTTTAATATGGTCGTTTTGAAAATCCATGTGATATTGCTGCCATTTTCTGATTCCCACTGCTACACAACGGGTCGTGCTGGCATCCCGAAGTGCTAGCAAACAATGTTGTATTTTCTCTGCCGTTTAAAAATTTCTTTTCTGGCACACAAGTACAAACAGATGTGATTCATTGCATGGAGGACTTGAAACTATAAATGTGCCAGGAATAGCGCAGAAGAGGGATTTCCTACCAGCGATGTCAGTTAGAGTAGTCTAGTGCCTGTCACACTGTTTAGCGCTCATGCCCTGGGGCGAAGGTCTGACCATGGCAAGCAGGCACCGTGCCACGGCAGCAGCTGGCTATGGTGGCTGCCGGCAGGCAGTCAAGAGACTAAGTATGTGCAAAATGTGTTTGTCTGTGGGCATGCTTCCCAGCTGGTGATTTTTCAGTGTCTCGGAGTCTTCAGCATGTGCACTGGGGCTTGAGGTCATGTACCATCAGTAATCTACCCCCAGACTGAGTTAATTTTCAAGATTAAAAGGTAGCTTTTGCAGCTCTGAGAGTCAAGTTTAGGTCTTTGGTTAAACAACCGCGGTACATTAGTACTTTTCATACACTGAAAGCAGTCTTCTGTGGTGGTTTGCTTTGGTAGTACTATCTCAAGAGACGTCATGACGTGCTTAACTTTTTATGTAATTTCTGATATTCCCAAGTGTTTAACTGAGGATGTGGCATTCTGTTTTGGGTTTTTTTGGTTAAAAAGAAAACATTTTGACAAACTGAAGCGTTCCTCACTCAGGTACTTGCAAAATGCAGGGAAGGTTTTTTAGTAAAAGGAAGTATTTTTCCTTTTACTACTAGGCAAAGCAGTACAACTTGCTTACGGTCGTTATTTTCAGGTGCTGTTAGTGTTGTGATTTCCAATAAAGATAAAATGCCTTTCGTGAAAAGGGAAGTGCTTTCTAGTCATTCAGTTATGGTTTAATTTTTTAGTATGTTATGAGCTTCGAATTTTTTCTTTCATTGTTGATCATCTGCAGAGTCCTACTAAAAATAAAAAATTCGTCTCACAGTGAAAGCTTTCAAATAGTAGGCTTGAACCTCCTGGAAAGAACAGCATAATAAAAATAGATACACCAGACTTGAGCTACGAAAAGAAATTTCCATAGAGCCTGATAGCTTTTTTTATTTAGTGTTTGAATAAACTTTAAAGGAGTCAATAACTGATGTATTTCAAAGCAGATTCACATTATTCTTGCAGTCAAATGTACATTTGCTTTGAAATGTTTGTAGTTTAAATAAGTCTTTTCCTCTCTAAATTTGTATTCCTTATTACAATCCTTTGTATGTTTTCATTCCTTTCAACTCTTAAAAAAAAAAAAAAGAACAAATAGTTGTTTGGAGTTTTCAGTGTGCCTTTTTGTGATTCCTTTGTCTGCCCACATCAAGAGATAAATATCCAAAGTGGCATACTGGAATAAGGAAAAAAGGCATTAATTATTCAAAAAAATTGCAGTTTCCCAGTTTGGAGAATAGATAGATTTCTAAAAAGGAAATTTTACAGCCTGTCAACCTCAACATTGACCTTCTGTAGTAGTACTGTGATTTAAGTAAGTGAATTATTACCACTATGCAGTCAAAATAATAAAAGGGCAATTTCCTAAATATTTCACATTCATAGAAGAAAATCTTCCAAGAGCATCATATGCCAATCATTTAATGTAATATAGGTTTGTCTGGTTTTATTACACTATCTGTAAAAGTCTCTATATTTAGTTGAGTGGCAAATTAAAAAGGAAACTTATTTTCTCTCATATAGCTTTGAGATTCATATTTCACTGCAGTTTCCAGGAGCCCCAAATAAGGGGGGGGCCTCACGGTGGGTCCTACATACATGCAGAGAGAGTAGCTGGGGTTCCAGTTAGCATTTTCACCACGGCTGGCTTTTGGTCCAGGCCCAAGTGATTCTGTCAAGGAGCAATGAGGACAATGGATTCCTAAGGAACACATTCTGACGTGTTTTGATAGTGCTTGCTCTGTTTATTTTAAAAAGACTATGATTTTGCTGACTCTGCCCACATATAATATATTAGTAATATTCCTTTCCTTTTTTTGTATTTTGTTTTAACAAAAATAAAACAAAAGCTTTTTCAGGGCAGCTGCTGTCACTGAAGAAATAAATCAGTTGTGAAACTGAAAATTTCAAAAAGCAAGGAGTGTTTCTTCAATTTTTTAAATGCTTTAACATCATTAGTCAAGCCTAAACTACACTGTCTGTTTTGTATCGGCACGTGAACTTTTGTTTACTACAGAGTTAGACAGCCTGTGTTTCACGAGACGGGATTCTGTAATCATGTTGCAGCGGAGCTCGGCTTTATTATGCATCTGCTTCACATGAAGTATGATCAAGGAAACTGATTTTCTTTTTTTAGCCACCATTTAATCTACTAACATACGAAAACAGGTCCCATGGTACTAAGGATAGACATGTAAAACTAAACTGCATAATAAAAATAATGTCCAATATTTCAATAAGCCAACCATACTATATCAGGCTATAGGATTACAGTTTCTAATTAAAATGTTCTTGTTAATTAAAAATATCCTTCTATTTCATTACATTTTTATTCCCTTTCATTGTTAGATTTAATTATTATAATGAATATAATTAGCATGTGCTGTCAACTCACTTCATTTGCATATTATATTGGATAATTGAATGTGGTCCTGTAATTAAATTAACATGAATGACAGACAATTTGGCTTCTTTCACATTGCTGTATTGGGAATAAAAATCTTTCCATAGTCATTGCAATTACTGAATATTTTTCATATGAAAAGTCATCACAAATCAGATCCTCAGACTCAGGATCTTGCCTGACAGGCTCCAAAAGAAGTTGTATTGTTTATTTGTATTGCTATGCATTTATTTAAATAAAAATAGCTTTTGTACTTTCAGGTTTTGACACACACTGTATTTAGAGTGCTCTAGAAGAATCTCACTAACTTTTGGGATATATAGGATCCGGAACTGTATACTTCTAAATTGCCGAACTAAAACATTATTACTAGATCGCAAAACAAAATCTGTCAAAGAGCTAGGGAAAAGTGTATGCAGCTTTTAAAAACTTAATTATAAAATTATGGTGTGTAGATAGAAGGAAAAACTTCTCTTAGAATAGCAAATGCAATTGGAAAAATTTGGATATGTAAACCATGTGTCTGTGAAGAAGGGATTTCATCCCCAAAAGTTTGTCTTCCAGTTGGATGAGTCTAACTTATTTCTCTGTCACTCCAGACCTTTTATCCCTAGACACTTGTGTCCATAAGAACAGTACATTATTCTTATTGTAAACTTATAAACAATGAAAATGTTAATGTCTAATAATCCATATGTTGAAAATAGAAGCACACGGAATTAGATTTAATAGTATCATTCACTTATTACAAATTTATCCTTGCTATATAGATGTGGGAAATCGCAAAACATGTTTCAGGCATACCAGCTAGCTCCAGTTAAAGAAATAAGGAACAGTAAGATTACAGGATATTTTGGGAGAGGAATTTCACCTGTCAAAAAAAAAATAAAATGTCACACAGCAGTATCACAGGTATAAGATGTTCAAAGAAGTTAAAATATTATATGGCAGTTACAGTTCTGAATGGATCATGAAATTTATGACACATTTATTTTCATGCCCAGCACAAAGAAAGCATGGTAGATAGTCCCTAAGAAAGTCTTCATCCTGAGATTGTCTTTTCCCTTTTTTTGTTCAATGATAGGCTTATAGTTATATTTTCTTACATTTTAGCATTTTTTTCATGTGGCAAGTCTTACTTCTGTCATAAAATAACAGTATACTTTATCCTACAGTAAGTGTGTATCACATACATATATATGTATGTGACATATATCCTAACTATGGTTACAAGTATGGCTAGGTTGTAAGGGACACTTACAAAGTGACTTTTAATCTAAAGTTATCTTCTGTAGGGAAATTATTTTTAACTGCTTTTGACAGTGTTAGTGCATATCGAGTTTAGGTACATGGCCAGTTTCCTCTAGTGTTAGTGCGAAGAAAGAAAAATACTTTTAAAATGGAAAAATTGTGAAAATCAGAAGTTGACAGGAAAACTTGGAAAAGTGGTTATAAAAATATTATGTAGAGTTTCCATATGGGTTGTTTACTAGAGGCCATCATTAAACTTTAATTATTTATGTTGCTTTTCGGGCTATGGAGTTATTGGAACAATTTTGATGGGGTAGGTGGAGTTTTTGAAAATACAACATGGGTAAAGATGCAGGAATTGGTAGTTACTGTATAGCTAATGTCCATATTTGTAAGTAAATAGGATCTGAAATTACTTAATTCTGATTTTGTTAGTTTCTTTCCAGAGGAGGGATTTTTAGGAGTATGGATTTCATGTTGAGGTTGTGGGTTTAGTTCTTTAAACCTTTCAAAAAAAGGTTTGAGAGGGTGTGGGGAAGGTAATTTAATAGGAGCAAAGACGTCACATGAAATCAAGTGTATTTAGCTTCAGTTCATGATGGCTGGCTGATTCCTGTAGGAGGGAAAGAGAGAGTGTTTAGGAGTTAATATGAGAAATGAATGCACTTGGATTTATCTTATTGTCTTATTCTCAAACTGTAAGCACGGGGTAAATTTAGCTCCCACTGTCATAAAAAAAGCCAGTACTTTCAACAACCTTAAAATACGGTCCGTCACTAAAGCTTAGAGATGAAGAGAGTGAGCAATCGGCTAATGCCGCCTCCAGAGAGTGATGTTCTAATCTTATTCCTGGGTCAGGAAGAAAAAGGGTTTGGTAGTCTCAGCTTAATCCCCAGTGGACCTTTGTCCACATTGAACAAACACCACAGAGTTTGGCATAATCCTGCTTAATAAGCAGTTTCTTCTCAGCTAAGACCTGAGCCTGAAACATTTATGGGTTTGGCCAGTGGAGATCCGCTGGCGGAGATGGACGCAGAAGCTTGCACAACGCCTGCCTTCGCTCTGCCTCCTTCCCACCCAGCCTGTCAGTCTCTCCTTTTCATGAGAATTAAATTTCACATAGAAATTTAAAACAAAGTCTAAAGCCTGCAAATATTTAATCAGGCCTTGTAAGCTATTGTCTGTCTCGCCTCATGTGTGAGGGAACTCCCTGTACTTCTCCCATAAACTCTAAGTTTCCAAGTCTCTGCAGACCCACAGTGACTGTCCCCACCATCGGTGGCCCCATGCAGAGAGGACGCCAGCCTGCTCTGTGTTCACAGCTTTGGGCTCAGGCGGTTGACAGTTGTTCCGAGCGCTTGGATGCTGCTCTAAGGGTGGGAACCTGCAAGAGGCCCAAAGAAGTCTCCCAAACCCATTTCATCATATTCAGCTCAAGTAACACTGGATTGAAGTGATACTGAAACATAAGAAAAAACAAAATGCATTAAATCTTGCAAAGTGAGTACTATGGAAAATCTTGCTCATCTTCCTCTCCCCTTAGTAATGGGTAAATTGTAGCACATTTTTCATGGCAGAAAAGTACATTTTCTTGTTCTCTGTTTGAAACTTTTCCTCAGCCAGCTCTGTAGCATGTCCAATGGCTCAGTGTTTCACAGTCTTTTTAGTTGATGATCAGATATTTTCACAAACCCTTTATGTTCATTGTGGAAGCCAGAAGACAAAATGTACTAGTAATAAAAGTTCTAAGACCACATAGCTTACTTGCGAGTAGGGTTTTGGAGAGTGATGGAAAATGCTTGCTTTTGAAGAGAGAAAATGCTCTGAGACACACTAAAAGATTTTGTGTGTTTTAGACTGCAATATTTTAATTATTCACACCTTCTGGGGATTTTGACCCAAACTAGCTATGTTTTCAAGGATGATGGCAGAAACCTCTGCCAATAGTATCTTTGAACTTCTGTTGACTAAGGTCCTGTTTCTTCTCTAGCCTTTAAGTCAAGAATTCTTCATTCAGAGCAGTTGAGCTTCATCTGTGTAAATGAGTAGAGAATCACACCCAAAGCAGCAGCTTAAATTTACAAGTGGTACATCATCAAAGTTGAAGAGCTTATCTAAGTGTGAAGGTGATTCTTCAGAAATAATGCAGGCCTACAAGGGCTAATTCTAATCATTTCAGTGTTCAGAATAATACCTAGGGATTTGAGACATGGCATGATGGGGTTTTTTATTTGAGCTTACAGAATATATGTATTTCTCAATGCATTTGATAAATAATAATACTCTCCTCTGATTAAAAATTATTAGGCCAACATTTAAACATATAAATCTCCTGTTACGTTATTTTGGAAACTATGAAGCTTACTATTTTCTAGAAAGCAATGATACCCTTAAATTTAACAGGGTATTTAAGTATATGATTAACGTTAAGCATGAAAGCAACCTCACATGCTTAAACATTTATGTTAATATGTAAAATGCTAAAATGCTACAATTTTTAAAGTTAGGCTTTTCCTTAATACCTTTTCTAGTTCAGGCATTAGATAACTTTTTTTATCCTGTAGCCTGGGCATGTGTTAAATTGACAAATAGCCTCAATGCATATTAGAATTGGTTCCATTCTCCTTTCATCACATTGTAATGACCTTATCTTTTACAATATCTGTTTAATATTATTTATTTATTGCTGAATTTAATCTATATATACTTCATTTTTTATCTTATAACTAAGGTGACTTATTAGTTATCATTTTGGGTGACATTTTTTCAAGAGCTTTGTATAAAGAACTTCTTTATCTAGATTTCCCACTAGCATCACTTTCGATAAACATTTTTACATCTTTACTGCATCACTGTGCTTGTATTTGCCATTGTCCTATCCGAAATGCTCAAATGGCTTAGGATGTTTATACAAAAACTGCTCGGACAATTTTTTTCTTTGTTGTGTATACACAGAGCACCACTGAATCTGTATGCTTAAACCATAGAGCTAGCTCTAAAAGGACAATGCTCATAATGTGGTTTATAGGAAGACTAATGTTATTTACATGTGATGTTAAGAAAATAAACACTGGAATTTTTCAAATAGACAAAATTCTTATTTTTAATTTTTAATGTAGCATTCCGGAACATTGTTTTTGCATGGAAACGGCGCTCTGATTCCTGATAGATGTTAGGAGGAATTTAGAGCGTTCTTTGCTCCAAGCCTTGCCAGTAGTGGAGTTTGCAAAATGGAAAGAAAAGAGCTTGACCTTAAAACAGAAGAAGAGCCTAAGTGGTGACATATTCTGGTGATTAAATACTAGCAGTATGAGATCTGTTTATATAGAAGCAAAGAAATAATGCAGATCTAACTTTGAAGAGAAACTCTGGACTACTAATATAAAGACTTATTTCTTCTACAAAGTTATAAATAACCTGACATCAAACAAAAGGATTTAACTGTTCGATGGAATACTGTAGTTGCAGAGATCAGATGCACAGTTCTTGTTCAATGAAGTTATTAGTTGTTTGTACAAATTAGAACTGACATTTATATAAATGACAAATAAATAGAAAAGAAACATTAATAGTTCCTATACCAACAGTACAATTTTAAGATCCAAATGTTTATAATGGTCATGTTCAAGTTTGGAACTGTAGGTCATACAAGACAGTGGAAAAGGCAAGGAGTGCCCCTTAGAGAACCATTAGCTTTTTAGTCTGATTTGTTCTAAGAAAATTGCATCTGAACATGAAGTACATTATAGCAGAAGAGCACAGTCAAGTAGAAGAGCACACATTAATGCTTCATTTCATAAAAATAAAAGGAAATTCTATTGAGAAGGATTTTATCTAGAAAGTTAGTTCACCTCGCAGTGATAATCACTGTGTTTGTTTCTAAGAACCTATGGAATACACCATTTCATGAGCAGTTTTTTCTCTCCAAGAGCTGAGGAAGGTTTTGCTTCAGGAAGCTTTAAACTTTACAAAGTTATGATTCAGCTCCATTTTCCTGTATCCACTTGATGTTGGTATAACTTTATCTCACTTGTCATTTGATAAAAGAGCTACATACAACTTCTAATACCTGGTCAAAATTACTAAAAAACACCAGCCTGACTATAGAGTACGAAGAACACAACATTGTTGTGCAGAGTTGGTCACGCAAGAGTCGTGCACTTAAATGACTTGTAAGGTTTTGTTCAAAATGTTGACATTTGGGTTTTTTGTGGCTACAGATTTCAGTTTCTCTCCTTGGCAATCTTTCTCCTTTTTTTGCTTTCTTAAAGCAGCAAGAAGCAATTTTTCCTTTCTTCTGTGGATGAAAGAAACTGGTAGGCTACAGAAAGCACCCCTAAGTCCCATTACCTTCCTGCTGCAGTGTTGCCAAGCAAGCATCCCTCTGCTGCTGGGGAGACCTGGCAGCATGTGTGCAGTTCCAGGTGCTCAGGTGGCAGCGGGGAGTTGCTGGACATTGTCTCTACTTTCTTAGCTGGACATCCCCCTACCCCTGTAGCTCTAATTTATGGTGCCCTAGCAGTGCCATTGATGCCAGCAATGGATTTGCTCTCAAAGTTTCTCCATTTTTATGTTGCATATTTTTTAACAGCATAAACCATGATGTGACGCAAAGATATAGCAGAAGGAATAGAAATAATAAGCAAACAATGTGAAGTTAACATCTAAAGACACTCATTTTTTTAAATCTTCTGTTATTTCTGTGTAGTTGATTTCTGGAAGGCCATGTGAGCTGGCAGGCAGAGTAACCAAGTGGCTACTAGGAGAGATTCAGGAGAGTATCCAGGCTGCAGTGAGCTTGTCTGTTATTTGTCATGTGGAAAACACATCTGTACACCTTTGTGTACAAAAGCATTACTGGTGACTTCAGTAAAATGTCAGCTTTTGCAAAATCATTGCCCGAATGGTAATGGGAAATCTGTGATAAAGGAAATCATGGGGCAACACAACAGAATGAAAACTAGAGCTCAAGTTACAGGATCTGCTCTGAAAAGTACCCACATATGGTGTTTCTATTTGAGAACACTTAAATTGTGTCTTCCAGTTCTGTTTGTGAAAAGTCTTCAGCAAGTCTCCCAAAAATGAAACAAAAATGACGGAAGTGCACGTCTGTGTTCCTGAGTTAGCCTGGGGCTGAGGGCTCTCATGTATACCCCATAGGTCTCCAAGAGCCAGCACCGGCTGTGTCCCCCAGCCCTGGACTTAAAGGACCCTGGAACAATGGATTATCGCTGGCAGCGTTGCTTGCCACACCGAAATGGATGTGGCGAATGTCTCCTAGCAAATGCACCATCTTGTTTAGTGACTCCCTTTGATAGCTAGGGAAGCTGCTTTGACCGATGAAAATCGTACCCTGTTTTGGGCTTAGGCTTGGACTTGACAACCAGACCACTGTCGAACAATTCAGAGGAGAACAGCTTCTCACCAGACTTAAACCAATTCATTTTTAACCTGGAATACTGTGATGAGGTTTTTTTTAATTGTTACTGGGGGGGAAAGCAACCTTTGAGGAAATAATTGAATAGAATGGTAAATATTATTATCATTTTAGACACATGATGAATGTCTTTTAGCTTTCTAAGTGTATGGATAATCTTCAGTAAATGTTAATAATCGATTCATAATATTATGGTTCTCTGGTCTTAGCACAGTTTAGTTCACTGAGAACCTGTCTTTCTGAATCAGTTGAATACTCACTTCTCAGTTGTTTTTTTTTTTTTGCCTTTGCATAGACAGAAAGCATGCTGCTGGCTTTCTGTTCTTCCTGACCAGAAAATTAATTAGCCTCTTTGAAAGATAATTCCAGTGGGTTTATGGTATATATGGACAGAAACATGAATGATGCCTTTCCAGAGCTCCAAATGTCCAAGTGAAACAAGAAAACCTAAATCCATCAGTAGAACTAGACTAAATATTGCTCTAAAAAAATCAGCACTTCCACTCTGCAGTAATCCTGGACTAACCTTGTGTAGTACACAAGGAGTGAAAACGCTCTTGGTCTGAGACTGAACTTTTTTTTTTTTTTACTTGTAATAAAATATCTGACAATATTAAACATACATGCATAGAATCACTGAAAACCAATCTGTGATCATAATCTTCCTTAAATCTCTGGAAGGTTGCAGGCAAAGTTTTACCTTCAGTTAGTTTTGCTTTTTTAAAATGCTTTACATATGTAAAATGTGTGCAGTTACAACTTGGAAACAAAAATCTAGATTATCACCAAAAATGCTACTCCGTAATTAAAAATATGTAAGTCTTCACAAGGCAGCTTGACTGAACTAGTAGTTCTTGAAAAATTAGTAGCATGTATCTACATTATATGTCTAATTAGGAAGTATGACTATATGAATGACATTAATATATGAATTAGCAGTTCAATTTGGGTAGTATTTGTTCAATATTTTACATACAGTCATTCTTTAACTTTCTGGCTGACACTTTAGTTTTCTCAGTGAAAATGCTGTTTATTACTTACAAGGTGCTTATAAACTCAGTTGCCTGCTTGTGAAGATACAGTTTCAAAGGCTAGAGGATTCTTACTTTAATTTTCTTGTAAAATTAACCATTGACTTGGTAAGATTTTACTTCTGATTTGACATGTAACTGCTGATACGTTCTGTGTCATTGCTGTATCATTCAGAAGATCTGTATCTTATTAGTTATGAAGATTTTATTACCCTGCTTTGACAAAAATTCATACATAGGCATTTAAAACTAATTGTAGTTTTCATTCACAATAAAAGCGATATAGAGAAAGGTGAAGTGAAAGACAAATATATGTATATACAGTATGTAAATAGAATTAGGTGGTGTTCACCAAAACATCTTTCCCTTGCTAGTTCTCAGGCGAAGGTTGCCCCGTATGCCAGCAGTTATCTTGCTGCCCTTGCAAGCAAGGAAAGGAGTCGCACTTTGACGATTCTCGTGCCTGCAGGGTCATCAGAAAGTTATTTTGGGGCCCTTTGAGCTTCACAGAAAAATGAAATGAGCTGCAACATTCCCTTTGCTACCCAGAGGAGAATTGTACCCAAGTTATTTGGGTCCATGCGGTTTGTTAGTTCCCTAGGAAAGGCCTTCAGCCCGGGGAAGATCTCCTTCGCAAGGTGCCAGGAAGCAGCGGCAGGAGAGGAAGGCTGCTGGAGCTGTCCTGGGGGGAATGTGAGGAAGAACTGCAGAATCCAGGATGGAATATCCTTCCAGCAGTCACCTCGGGTCTGTAGCCAGACTCCCTACCTAAGTGACAAGGGAAGCCTTATCTCCCAGCAAAATGATGAGTTCCCCTCCCAACTTTATTACTGTTCCATACCACAAGGAGCTTTTAATTTTTTTTGATTGATTGTCCTTTTTTATTGCTCAAGTGCTGTGTGGCATATTGCTGGCTTTTGTCATTGTAGTCTGTTTTGAAAGACTGACTTTTATACTGCTTCAGACTTTCACAGCTAGAAGAATTGCAGCAAATGGCCAAGCAATATACTAAGTAGTGAATATTGGCCCCAGTAAACTTGAGGAAAAAATGGCTTCCGTCTAGAGACTTTAGAAATCGTGACTCATGCTTTCCTAAAGTGTTAAACTTCAGAAATACCAGTACAGTGGATCAGGCTGGTTATTGCACTTGTGAGTGCAGAGTGCACTTTCCAAAGAGTCGTGTGGGAGCATGGATTGCCTGGTAGGGCAGAAGAGAGTGCCTGACCCTCTGGCTATTGGAGATTCAGCAAATTAGCGGGACCCGCAGAAGGCTGTAAACAGGTGGGAGTCACAGAAGATAACTGATTGGCAACCTTGAAAGGTGTAGCTCAGTAAAAAGTTCCCACAGGTCATCACATTAGTCCCTGTGCTGGGTAGGCAGCTAGTGTGGATGCAGTAGGCGCAGCGTATGTGGCACAGGAAAAGCTGGAAATTCAGACAGAGACCAAGCAGGGAAAATAGTGTTCTTAAAGGTGACTTTTAGCAAAGGTTAAACGTAAACAAAATCGGATATTAGAGTGGCATGTATTGTGCAGCCTTGCTAACCATCAGCTTATACAGTGTAGAGGTTGCTTCAGTTCAGCAGAGGAAAGGGTTTAAGAAGCTCTAGCCTCTCATTTTCAGCAGGCTTTTACATCGAGAGTAGACGGTACCAATGGCCAGTGCTTTCTGGCATGCTAACCCTGAATCCTGTCACCATGCTCCTTAACAGGGGCTCTACCTCTGAAATGTATCAGGGTCTTGAATTTGGCTGGTAGCACAAAAACCAACTTCATTAATTCATCATGAAATAGCATTTCAGAAACATATTTGCTGTGTCTCTTACCTGTGTATAGTTTCAGTCTTCAGAGGGTATTCTCATGTTTACTGTGTAGGGCCAAAAATAAGCTAAGCTAAGTGGGTGCATCTTCTTTGGAATTTATTTAAGCTAAGTACAGGCAAAATCAATAAGTTTGTATGAATATCTGTAACTTTTGAGAGTAAGCAAAATTTTTTAATGAAATATAGAAAACATTGATGTGAGTTACCTGCTCTGGATAAAAAAAAAAAAAAAAAAAAAAAATATGGCTTATATGAATTTGATAGGTCTCAATTCAGAAAAAGAAAACCACAAGCAAATATTAAGGGAACCTAGGCACATATCTGAAGTTAAGCAGGTGCTTAAATGCTTGGCTATACAGAAATGCGATGATTTAATTAGGATCTGGTTACATTTGACAGGCATATCTGACTTTCAAGCTAGAGAGAGAGAGCAACAAGAAAAGCTAATTCTAAGTAAATATGTCTGGATTCCAGTATGTGGTGGGAGGAAAAGCAAGCTTTCTGCACTGGATTTAAGTAAGGAGTTTCTATCTCATATTAGAGCATTTTGTAAGATGAGTATTCCAGGCCTGCAAAACTCCCTGGGATCATTAAGCCAAGTGACTGTTCAGTCAAGAGAAGTCTTTCTCCACCGTAAAGAAGTCATGGGCAAGGTTTTAATTTGTTTTCTTCATTGTTCATCTGCTAAGTCAAGTGCTGGACTTCACTTTCTCTACCAGTTGACAGTGAAACAAGGAATAAGTGCTCTGCTAGAGGTTTGTTTGGGGTTTTTTTCCAGTAAGGGGTGACTCATGATTTTTTTTTTCTCCAGAGTACATAATATAGTGTATCAGGTTTAGTAGCTGCATTAGTACAATGAGCTGAAATCATTAAATTGATTCCACATGTGATAAATACCAGATTAAAACAATCAGCAGCCCTTGTATATACCTTCCTATCTTTAATGTTGATAACATCATAGTAGTAAAATGTTGAAAAGATAATGAAATAATAATTCCATGGAAACTATTTGAGTATCTGCACTGTTAGTTTGGCGAGAGTTCACTAATTATCCTTGGTGTTTTTAGAACTGGTAAAGGAAGCAAACTGTGAAATGAAAAATGAGAAGTCCCGAAAACTTCTTTTCCTCTGCCTGTTCATGCAAGTGTACAGTGGCCATTAAAAAGAAATCAAGAGTTCTGTTGTTCTGCCCTGGATCAGAAATACCAATTGTCATTACTTTAGTACAGTTACCATTGATTTTAAGTACTTCTCTGATTATATATTTTATGGTAGAAAAACATAGATTTATATAATAACCACTCCAGTTAATTTAAAATTCAAACAGTAATCACAAACTCGAAAGGCACCCTCTTGCTTACAGGCTTGTAGCTGGTAGTTAAGTTTAGAATCATCCAAATGCTTCAGTGATGTTTTCCTCAAAACAATGTCTGAATGTATGCGTAATTGTCACATATTTGGCTGACTTTTAAAAATTCCTCCTGTCTTTAAGGGCATTAAGACATTTCTGCCAGTATTTTGAAAGGTTTTCAATGTCGTCTTTACTGGTGAACTGAAAAAAATGCAAACTATTACTTTGTTGATCTTGTTTTTAAACTGAGCTGCATTATCAACTGAGAGTGTGCTCTGAAGGTATTGTTAAAAGTGCTTTGAAAACTTGTAAATCCCTGTAATTTATGTTCCTGTGGTCTCAACTGCTTCTTTCTGTCCTTCTGGTTTTAATTTGAATGCAGTCTTGTCTGGGTGTGTACCTGTAAAATTGTGTTTTTCCAAGTACAATTTACAGTCATGACCCTAAGTTTTACAGTGTTCTAACCTTATAGGAGCTTCCTCCTATACCGAAAAGCCAACTTTGGGTCAAACAGCTCTTTCATATTATAATTGTCTAATCAAGGTTACTTGGAACAGATCCGATTTTGGCATTTTTTAGTTTATCACAAAGATTTTATAAGAATATCAAGTAAATTGGAAAGGTTCCTTTGCAGGAGACCAGTAATAGCATTGACTTTTTTCTTCAGATGTACACAGTTGTAAACTTAGCCTGCTTCATGACAACAGTCCCATTTATCTAAACAATTCTCCTTTTAGAGTCAATGGCACTGATAGAAACTGAGATAAGAAATACATATGGGAGGATCTTTCTGAGTCTCTACTTACTGAAACTCCTTGCTGTGCAGCTTACAATCACCTTTTCTTTTTGGTGCCTGAGAATGCGTGGCAGACATCTACCATGAAACAGAGTCCTCTCTAATTGCCAGAGAGCACTCTAGTAAAAGATGATTGAGCTTCAGGAGGGTTTTTACAGTCCTGGTGATCTCTTTCTTGACCCCCCCCCCCAAAAAAAAAAAAAAAAAACCACATGCTTACTGTGTGTAAATGGCAGGGGTTGTGGTTTTTTGTTTCATAGCTCTAACTTACAATAGTCCCTTCGCTATAATTCTTTGTCTTTTGAATGAAGGTATTAAATTATCTATATTATTGTAATCTGCAGATTAATCCCCTTCTCATTTACTTACTGTCTTTTTGGGTGATACAGGAAAAAAAGAAGTTTCACAGCCTTATATTCTTTGTGTTCCTCTGCAATAAAAATAATACTTGCACACTGAAACAGAACTTATTTGGACTAAATGTTATAAGCTTTATTTTTAGTATTTACTCCTCAGCCGTGCTCATTTTTTTAGCATGACTTCAGCACCCTTGGTGGTTAACAGGAAGAGAAGAACAGATAGATCACGTGTTTTAATTTTGTTATGTTTGTATTTTCAGATCATTGTACAATCTGGCCGTCACCCCACAGTGCTGCAAAAACTGTGCCAGTTGCCTTTCCAGTATTTCAGTGATCCTCGTTTAATCAAAGTGCTCTTCCCTTCGCTAATAGCTGCTTGTTACAATAACCCTCAGAACAAAATCATCCTGGAGCAGGAGATGAGTTGTGTTTTACTCGCCACGTTCATTCAGGTAGCTATTGCAGTAACGTAACAGTGGTGTGCAAGATAACTGCAACAGTTTTTCTTGCCTTTGCTGTGTATATGGAGATCATTTGACTGAAGTAAAACAAGTAAACAGCATTGAAGTACTTTAAGATTCTCTGCAGCTCTTTTCAAACCACAGATTATGCCTGTACTTGAGGCATCTTACAGCACTAAAAGGTTACCAAGTAGTTCAGGTTCTCGCTATCACATGCAGAAACCTGTTTTCATTAAAGTTATTGGACGTGCTAGGAAGAGTTGATGTAGATCCTGCTATATCAAGACAATTCTTAAAATACTTAATTTTTAAAACACTACTGCACATACAGCATATCTGAAATCGGTGTATTAATGTGTTTACATACAAATGTACAGCTGTATACTGCATACAATAGATTTACAGAGAGAACTGAAGTGTATATATTTTATGCGGAAAATACACAGAACACATGTTACCCGTCTAATCTTGCAATCTGTGTTTTTGACAGTAAGCCACTGAGGTCATTACGAATACTGTTTTGAATAAGGATTTACAGCATTTTTGTTCCCTTTGTCTAAATTTATATACTGTGCTTTATGTATCAGATTTTATACATGCCTCATGTTTTCCATACATTTTATTGACTGTTTCCAATGAATAAATGTAGTTTTCATAAACACTCTAGTATTAAAAAGTAATGTGCTTTTAGGAGTCTAGGAACTCTGTATTGTCACCTGAAAGTTACTGTTGTTGATACAGAAATGTTAGTCGAACTCTTTTTCCTAATGCTTTACAGCTAGTCCAAGGGTAGGCCACACGGATTTGGGAGAGAAAGCACAAGAACTAAATATTTACTAAAAGTCTTCGCATAACATCAGACTTCTGAGTGCGACTACTGTTTATCCTTTTAATACTAAAATAATTGCATAACAGTTTAAAAAAAAAAGATTGGAACTTAGTATTAAAGAATTTGCTGTGTAGTAATGAACTTCTGGTTAAATACAAAGCTATAATTCATCTTTGACTTTCGCATAGTGAAACTACAGATTTCAGTGTAGAAGTTGCAGTGGCAAAAAATAACTTAAGCATTACAAGTAAGTGCAGCAAGTTTAGTTTGTTTTTTTCAGCCAAAAACCATAAGAGTGGAGGAGAGTGTTCCTATATGAATAATTACGGTTATTTACCTTGATTTCTGTGCTATAAGAGAGACAATGGCATTTAAATCCCCAGTAGCTACACCAAAGCTTAATTATATCTACAAGGGTCAACATTATTCATTTGATTTCCAATTAGAGGTATATCTCAGATGCCAAGTCCACATACTATTCTTGCAGGCTTTTAAAAAAGGTGTTATGTTAAAATAGGTAAGATCCTTATGTGCTGTAAAGTGTCATGTCTTTGCTGACTTCACTGGTACTTTAGCATTTTACCCATTTTAAAATCTAATCCCAAATGCTGCGCACACACACGATACTGAAAGGAAGCGAGGAAGCGAGGAATGCTTGGATACCCACACACACAGAAGAGACTTGCCTCTCCACTTTCATTTCAACTCGCTGCTTGTCAAGCAAGTCTCTCATTTGCTTCAGTGGAAGGTTTGGGAAAGACTGTAAAATATTTCCCTGTGACTAGAAAATGAGATTCTTCCTGTGCCAGGGAATGCAAAAAGAAGTCCCATTTACGTAAAAGTTTGGTGGTGTGTACGAATATAACACTTAAATACAGTGTGTTAAATGTGTGCAGCATAAATCAAAGGAAAATGATTGCTGGATTTTACAATGACCCACGTTATACCTCCCTACCAGCAGATTTATTTCCATCATCTGAAGATTGCATCATCCTTTTTATTTTTGTTAGTTCTGTTTAGATGTGCTGAATAATTAAAAAACATTTAGGAGTATCCATGATTTGCTAAATTCTATCTCTTATGTCAAGTAATACCGTCTCTGCTCAGTGAGTACTTGAACAAAAGATAGGGTCTAAAAGCCCTCCTCATACTGGGGCAGCTGACTTGCATACTCGTACGTTGTTCTGAGCAAAGTCGGTGCCCTTCCTGACTCCGGAGGATGCAGCATCCTGTCCGACAGCAGCAGGGATCGCACATCTCGCTGGGCACTGAGATTAACTGCACCTCAGCTGGTTACGCAGCTGGCTGCAGCATTGGCCAGAGTTAATCACCTCTCTGGGAGAACTTCACTTACTCTCGGGAGATCAGGACCTCAGGCTCCTGGGTCACAGCTGGAGAAATTGGGATAATTCAAGGATTTTGTAAGAGCGTATTTGGAGTCAGGAGTGTAAATCTAAACTCCATTTGTTTTAAAGAAACACAGCTATAGTATAGTTCCCTTAAATTAAAAGTCATGACAATAACTATTTCCTAAGAAGACACGAAAACCTTGTTTCTTCTGTTGTGTATTAAAAGTTTGTTTGGTTTGGTTTGGTTTTTTTTTTTTTAAAAATATAAATGAATGTATAAAAATCCAGTATATATTATTAGAATTCAAGTGCTGGCAGTATTCTGTTATGATATGTAGCAAACAAGCCAGAGTTTGTTAATTTACAGATTTCATAAAATACTGGTATTTTTGAGTGACCGTGAAGACTTCAAAATGTTGGTTTAATTCCTCAGATGTAAGATCTGAAAATCTGATGCCTTTTTTTTTCTTTCCCGCTGTAGGATTTTGCACAGAGTTCAAGCCAAATGGATAATCAGTTATCTCAGCAGAGGGGTATGTCTCCAATGAAATGTAACAGAGTAGCAATTGGGTCACAAAATGTGTTGATATTATATTTTACTGTGATTTAATTTTTTTAATCTGTATTACGATGAAAGAAATACAGTAAATTGCAACATGATTTTACAATTTGGGGAGGGGCTCCCTAGCTTACGTTCTGAAACATACAGGTCTTCCAGTCTGCTACTCATCGTATCAGGAATTCAGAGTGTTAATCTTTATTAAATGCTACATGGTATCATGTCTTAAAATGTGATACTGTACGTGCACATATTTAATTAGCTGTCACAAAGGCTACCTTCAAAAGTTTTAGGTTGCAGAAGCCACGCAGCCATGCCAATACACCCAGGATGCCAAAAATCAGAAAAATACTGTCCTGTAATGATTCTGTAAAGTTTCCCAGGTTGCGGAAGAGCTGCGATTTTTTTTTTTTTTCCCCTCAGTTGTTGTAAATATCATGTAAAATACAGTTAACCTCTTTAGGCTAAACATTTGGAAGATTCTTAGCTAAGATGGCTATTACTTGTTAAACACATCTGAAATTCAAGTGTTCGGTGGGAATCTGGTCTTGAGTCACCCATATTTTGCTTAAAGTACATCGCTCGGCCAGTCATTTCTCTCTAATAGCAAGCAGAAATCCACCACCATTTTGCTGAATGTTTGGCAGAAGACAAACAGTTCTAGGTCTAAAACATAAGCTTTGTGTTTAAAAATAAATTATAAAATTAACATAATTTTATGGAGATTTTTACGGTCAACGTTATACCTCTTAGTCTGAAGCAGCCTCGTGCAGTGTCTGCAGCACAAACTTTCCAGGATTGTGTTTGCATGAGAATCTGCTCGAGAAGCATCTAAAATCCAAGTGGAAAACTGCTTTTTATTTTCACTATTCAAACTGGATGAACTTTTAAACAAAGATGACTATGTGGTGACATGTGAGTGTAATTTCTAAACATTCCCCACTTGCAAAAAAGCTGACTTAATAATAGTATAAGCAGGATTATTTTTATCCATTATATCTCTTGAATGTGAAGGATGGTGTCCCCAAAAAAAACAAATGGGAACAATAACGCTGCTGGGAATAGAACTTGAAAGCGCAAACTTCATTGTTGGGTGCTGTGCTGCAACACGCTGCTCGAAGGGTTGGACCCTGCAAACCTGTGCACGCATGTGTAGTCCTGTTCACGTCACCAGCAGTACTCGCAGGAGTAAAAGCTGTGTTTGTAATCGTGCTGCGAGCTTTGGGGAGTCAGGGAGCAAAACTCTTCCGCAGCCTGTCATGGAAAAAGAAGCTGCTGAGCAGAGAGCGCGCCGTTGAGGCTGCCCAAACTTGAACGAGGCTGAACTGCTCCCCGGTGGGTCCAAGAACATAAAACATGTAAAGATGTATAATGTTCCGATGCATAAAGCGGGAGCGCCTCATCCAAAAGCTTAAAAATCTAAGCCTTGGCTCATCAGAGTCTTCTACCCCCCTTTTTAAAGCCAAACCTCAATGGCTGGAGCTCCACAGAAGTGTCATCCCATGCTTTGAGAAGCTTTTGGTAGAGGGTGGGGAGTGAATGACTTGAAGTATCTCGAATTGGCTGCATGTTCATTATTCTTGTTTTATTGCCATCTTATCTTCAGAGGGAATAACTTGGTAATTTTATGTTCTATTTTCAACAGAAAAATTTTTCAATTCTCAAGATTATCTTGAGCTGTCCAACAGATTCCCCCGCCAGTCCTGGGAAGAAGCTCGACAGTTCTTCTTGAAAAAATAAGTGTTGTGTTTGGTTTTAAAATCCCTGGCATCGTCACGCTGACCAGTTCCTGCTGACTACCTTCTTTAAAAGGCTATTCCGAAAAGTTTTTGATACTCTAAATACTTATGTTGTAGATACATAATTTGCACTATTTGTATCATAAGTACTGTAGATACTTTCAAGTTCTGTTTTGTAATTTTGACAATTTCAGTCTGTTTCATTCACATATCCTGTGTCATGACTTGGGTATTTTCTACCTTGTGATGTGGTGGTACTTGGACTGCAGAACTGCTGAAATAAGATTGCAAACGGAGAAAATGTGTTCTATATATCCTGTAATAAAATAACTTATTCTGTCTGTAGTGTGACTTCTGCGTTTACAAATGTTGGTGTCCTTGAATTACCATAAGCAACACAAGGCTTGGAGAGAAAAAAAAAAAAAGACTCCTGTGATGTCTTTCCAGTTAATCAAAAGTCTAAAGAATTTGTCACCTTTGGCTCTGAGGAAGGTTCTCTTACAATTTTTTGGTGATTTGGCATAAATCACGTGATGCAGACTTTTTAAACCACACGCATTTTTAACGTTTCGATAAGACTTTAATAATGCTTGTTTAAACCTCATGATGTTTTCTGAACGGTGACGGTTCCGCGAATCAAAATTAAAAGGTGAAAAACGGCAGGGGGGTGTGCGGGCAAGGGGGGGG